>NC_071265.1:24880228-25184603 GCF_023375685.1 Ictalurus furcatus | reverse complement strand
GTCAGTTGATTGATTTTTTTTCTCCTTTTTTTTACTTTTGCAAATATACTGTGTGTTACTCTTCATGTAGTTTAAAGTAGTTATTATGTTATAATCTGAGCGCACATGTTTTCCAGTTCTGATAGGAGAATCACCACTACTATACTGAGAACTGACAGTTGGATTTTAGTTTTCACTTATTATTTAATACAAAACCTGAAATGCATGTTTGATTTATATTGTTATACTATGTATATGTGTTCTACCGTTGAAACAGAATCCAGCCCATTTCAGTTTTAAATGTCCACTGAAATGCAGCTGGTTAATTTTTTAAGTAATACTGTACTGCACACCAAGGAAATAGATCACATGAGCAATACTGAAATGTCAGAGACTTTCTCCTGGTGAAGTATAATATGTTCAGCCCCACTGCCAAAAAACATACATCTCTATTAGAATTCAGGTGTATTAAAGCTTTGTTGGCTGTCAGTATGTCTTTTCATGCCATTAGAGAAGAGGTTGGGTACCTTTTCAGCTGGCAGAGCCATAAAAGCTAAAAAAAAAAAAAAAGTTACGATTTTTTCTTTAAAGATCCAGAAAAAAAGTGAAATTTTTAAAAATGTTTTTTATATATGTCTTCTTGTTACTATAGTTACTATCTTTACTATTATTGCATAATTATAAAAAAGTGGAAATGTAATAAAGGCCATGTCACGTTTTGCTTGTTCTTGACCTAACAGCCTGCACTTCACCTAATACGCCTGTAGGTGGCACTTGGACGTCATTTAATTTAACCAATTATGATAGTTTCATCAAATGGTAAATCAGTACAAGATGCAGTACGTAATTAAGAATAAACCGAGCACTACTTGCCATTAATGTGACTTCCAAATATGCAAATCCGTCTGTCTGTTCGGACTGGAAAGAACGATACTCGTCTTCTTTTTTTCTTTTAGCCATTTCACCCTTGTTAAAAAAATTAAAACAGACCGTTTTCAACTGATTTATGAATTAGAGCGGGAAAGTAATGCTCTGCTTCACATTGTCCAGTGAAATTTGAGCTTGTTGTGCCACATGTTGGTGTATACATGACAAACAGGCATCGATTATGAATTATGTAATATTTAAAAATATGTAGCATTTTAATTGAATTGACAGACTAGCTTTCGTCATTCCTATTTTTGTTCCTGTCGTTGAGCCATAGACAATCACTGAAAGAGCCATAGGTTCCCAACCCCTGTATTAGAGCATCGATTTTAATTAACCCTTCAAACTCCATCTGTAGACACAGACGCACATTACTTACTCTCATAACTGCATACTTTTGGCATTTAATTTTATTGTAGTTACTGAATAATATGCTTAAATTAGTAATAAGTTTGGAGTATAAGCATGTAGTATATAATGTAAACATTTAGTTTATGAAATAAGAAGTTAGTTATGTTATTATACAGAACTGTTAACCTTTTACTGGCTTAGCCTGTATACCCTATTTAGCTCACCTATAACTGATATTATTATAGGCTGATGTATTATACTACATTACATTACATTGGAGTTTAAACAATCGAGTACAAATTATGTTTATGCAGTGGATACAACGATACAAAATTTTATCAACATTTCCAAGTCTTTTTCTGTTTGGGAATGAATGGTTGTATAAAAAGGTTGTTTGTCTTCTTCACCTCCTTCAGCTCCATGAAAGCCAGTATGATGCAGCCAAAGCTCTTCAGTGCCTGGTGAAGAAACCTGTCCCTAAACTCATAGAGAAATGCTGGTCAGAGGATGAAGTGGTGAGAAATGATGATTTAACAGTATGATTCTTCCTGTTTGTTCATAATACTCTAGAGGAAACGCATATATTTTAAAGAACGGGATATTTCAGATGCATATTGTCATTTTGAAGTGGCATTGAAGCTAATATGAAGTGATTTACACAAGAATACATTTTTATAGTATGGTAGAATCAGGGGCGTTGTTAGGGCTAATCATTCAGAGCTAGAGCCTATATGTGTGTGTGTGTGTGTGTGTGTGTGTGTGTGTGTAAATGTATGTATGTATGTACAGTGTCCTCCACTAATATAATGTCGTCATGATGTTATTCTTACATAAAATATCTAAAAAAAAATATTTGTATGATTTGATTTTTTTGTTGTTGTTTGTTTTGTTGAGAGGAGTTCCTAGCTTCAAATTATTAAAAAAGAGAACGGAATAGTAGATTTATACCACACACCTGTTAATAGTTTCCTTCTACTCTGTTATTAATTACAGAAGAGATTCATCAAAGGTCTCAGGCAGTACGGCAAAAATTTCTTCCGGATCCGCAAAGAGCTGCTCCCCAGTAAGAAAACGGTAGGAAGAATTCTGCTGTGTACCTTTTACCAAGTAAACCATGAATGGCTAAAGTTCCTTTTAAAATATCCAACGCACTTTTGCCTTCAGGGTGAGTTAATTACCTTCTACTACTACTGGAAGAAAACTCCTGAAGCTGTGGGGTCACGACCACAGCGTCAGCACCGCAGGCAGCCTGCATCTCGCAAGGTCAAAACTCGAAACACCGTAGCAAACGCCAACACCAACTCCCGCACCTCATCTAGTGAGTTCGGCACTACACATAAGTGGCATTTTGGTGTGTAATGTCTGGTGAGTACTGTAAGTGTAAGCTTAGTTAATGCCTGCCGTCTTTCTTATACACTCTGCAGTGGAGCTGAGTTCAGCCAGTGAGGATGATATAGACAGTGAGGACAGTGAGCAGGGGGAAAAAGGACAAGTTTGCAGCCACTGTCTAACCACCAGTAAGTACATCACATCTATCAGCACTACAGCTGGTGCTGGATTCTCCTATACTCCTGTGTAGTCTCCACATGTTACGTTCTTATTCTTAGTTTTGGAAGGTATTGGTGTCTGTAATGGCATGTTCATTCTTCACCAGAAGAGTGGAGCTATTTTTCTTTTTGTTAAAGCTGCAGTACTGAACTTTTGCTTCTCTATCGCCATCTCTGTTTGGAATATAAAATTGCAAGTTGCTTTTTTAAAAAAAAGATTATTTATTTATTTATTTATTTATTTATTAAACAACATGGGTTGTGCCTCAGCACTGCTCCTCTGTACGGATGAATCTGATGGTTTGAGGTATACATATGGATTATATATTAGCTTCAATACTTGACAACGGAGGTGGCGACGGATACGGTTTTCTTGAAGCAGAGGTGAGTTGCTCTCTCTCATAGCTAGCAGAAAACAAGTGCAATTTGAAAAGCTGACCATAGCAAAACAAACAAAAAAACAACAACACAGGAAACCCGATACCTCGCTGAAACAAGAGAACAAGTGTGCTAATTTTAGCTAGCTAAAATGACTAAACCACTTATTGAACCACTGAAAAGTTTTACCCATTCAGCAGAAAAGAAGTCATCTCTGCGTCAGTCTTTAATCCCTTCAGATCTCTGAGTCGTCATCACCTTTCAAAAGCTATGCCGATATTTATTCTCGATTTTAGCACGGGCTCTGTCGCTTTCCCTTTTTAACTGGAGGCTCTACGCAGTTTGAGGTTTCTTGGTTTTTGACAACAGCTGATTCCCCAGATGTAAACAATGATTGCGTTCAGAACTATCCAGATTAAAGCAGCCATCTAGATCACAAGTTTCAGTTCTAAGCAACTGTTGTAAGAACAGGCTACAAACACTCCACCATCCTCAGCACCCACACATATGATATAGGAGCCAGCTCTTCTTCTTTCTGTTTACGGATATGATGTAAGCATGCAAAGACGAATGACGTCAAGCTTACCGTTGTGAATCGGAGTAAGGTAACGAGACAGTTTTGAACACTGATTTTTGATGTACTTGCTCAATAATTGATTTTTGTTCATTTTTAACCCCAAAAAAGTTTGATACCGCAGCTTTAAACAAATACATAGATAGGTTAAAACCGTGATGCTAGGATTTTTGTTGTAAATTTTTTTCTCTGTCCGCTAGAATTAACAGTTAGCATCTCTGCTTTGTATACTGTATACCAGCAAATTTAGCACCTGTTAATTTCAGCATGTATTGTCACTTTATGTTCATTCCTACCTACATAAATATGATTCTGTTCACATATAAAATAGTTCTTTGCCACATAAAAGGAAAAAACATCCTGGTACACATTGATGGTTACATCTGTCACTCAACTCAATTGCATCACAGTTTTCATGACTGCTCCAAATAGTATATTGTACTACAAAGTTAAAGGTCACCCTTACAAATAAAAGCCAATAAAATGGTTCTAGACAGAAACGTTACACACCGGGGCTTTAGCTACTTCTACTGCCTGAATACTTCTTAAAAAGACAGCAAGCAAATGAAAGTCTAGGTTTTATGGGCTTGACAAGTATTTGTTCTTTATGTATCTTTAAACATTTGTTTTGATAACAATTTTTGAATAAATATGACACATAATTTATGAGCATTCATCACACTGTGTTTATGTACTTTTGGGAGAGTTTTGTGCTTATTGTGCGTAATAACACTATTCCCAGGCTCTAAAGACTGGCATCATGGAGGTCGTGACAATGTCCTGTTATGCACGACTTGCCATGCCCACTTTAGCAAACATAGACGGCTGCCACCTGTGCCCAAGCCAGCCGATCCACCCTACCTGTTCAAACCTGTACGAGACGAAGATGAAGGGCTTGGTGCACGTCAGGGAATGAAGACACGGCGCAGCAGAGCATCAGTAAGCTCAACAATGGTCTTCAGTTCAAGTTTAACACCAAATACTATCCATAAATTAACATTAAGTTAATATGGTTTGGTGTCTTCTTTTATGTCTGAGTTCTAAAATTAAAAGTAGTTAAAATAAAGCCTACTATAGCAGGTTTAAATAATTACACCTTCCACCTTTTAGATGTCTTCCCTGAGAAGTGGGCGGAACCGGCTGACAGGAAGCCCTGACACAAGTCTGTCTCCTTTCAATGACGAAGTCCGAGCTAGCGGCCACACCTCCAGAACTGGCTCCTCTGCTATGGCAACAAGGGCATCCAGTGCTGATGCGAAAGCTATGGCTGGGAAGGCTGGGAAGGTAGTAATGTTTATTTTCATGTTCTAGGCCACTAGTAATTTACATGCATGTGAATATTCGGTTTTGATTTTTTTAATGATCCAAGAATTGGTCTGCAGGCAAGTAACCTTTTCATTTTTTTAACGGATTTCAGAAGATAAAAGTGGAAGCATCCTTAGTAAAAGGAATTAAGAGACAGAGAGACACCACTGCACCAGATACAGATGAACCAGAAAGAAAAACCATGAAAAGGCCAAAGAATCAAGTAAGATGGCATTGGGTGTCACTGTGTGAAAAATAAGTACACCTAAATACAATTAGTACACCTGACGTACAAAATGGACATTTTGTAGTAATTTTCACAATTTAAATTAATTACATGTAATTAATTTAAATTACTTAAAATAAGTAATAATAATAAAAACAGATCAGTCACATGGAAAAATTAAGTACATCCCTACATTTATCATGCCTTCAAATCCATAAATTTAGAGTCAGGTGTTCAATATTGGGTGCCAGTGATTAGAACCTGCTTAGGGAGTGCAGGTGGAGTCTGTTTTATTTATACCCCTCTCATATCTAGTGTCTGGTGTTCCCTTTGCTGTTGAGGTGTGTGGTGTCATCATGCCAAGATCTAAAGAGTTATGTAAGGCCTTCAGAAAAAAGGTTGTGGATGCCTATAAGTCTGGCAAGGGATTTAAAACGATCTCCAAATCATTTGAAATACATCATTACACTGTAAAGAAAATCATCTACAAATGGCGCAGAATTCAAAAGACTGCCAGTTTGTCACACCGTCCCAGCAAATTAAGCCCAAGATGCAAAAAGAGGTCTGATGCAAAAATAAGTCTCCAGGAACCCCAGAATTCCATCACAGGATCTGCTAGTAAGTCTTGCAGCTGTTGGGGTCAAAGTGCATGCTTCTACAATCAGAAAGAGATTGCCAGGAAAAAGCCTTTGCAAGACTACAGTTTGCCAATGAGCATATAGATAAAGACCAGGCCTGCATTTTCTCTGGACAGGATAATCAAAGATGGAGTTGTTTGGCCACAGTAACAGCAAACATGTTTGCTGCAGACCAAAGACAGCTCTTCAGGAGAAGCACCTCATACCATCTGTGAGGCATGGTGGTGGAAATGTTATGGCTTGGGGTTGCTTCGCTGCCTCAGGGACTTGCATTGCATTCATTGATTCATCTATGAGAGTCATCATATCAAAGAGTGTTTGAAGATAATGTGAGGCCATCTGTCCAAAAGTTCAAGTTGAACCGAAAGTTGACCTTTCAACAGGATAATGATATTAAGCCCACTAGCAAATCTACCAAGGAATGACTCAGAAAGAAGAAATGAAGGGTTATGGAATGGCCTAGTCAAAGCCCGGATTTGAATCGCATTGAAATGATGTGGGGGGGGATGTGAAACAGGCAGTACATGCAACAAAAACCTCAAACATCTTGCAGTTGAAAGAATATTGCATGGAAGAGTGGTCAAAAATTCCAGCAAGCCCGGTGGACAATTATGCAAAACACCTACAAGAAGGAGGCAATAATAGCTTCTGAGGCCAAGGGTGTACTTACTTTTTCCACAGAACAATGTCATATCTATTGATATTTCTATTGTATAAATGATCAAAAAGCTCATTTTCCTTGTGTATTTGTTCAAGTATATCAACGTTATTAATAGGCACTGTTTCAAAGATGATCAAATATTTGCTTGCCCAAATATGTAAAAAGAAAAAAAAAGCCAGCAATTTCCATGGGGTGTACTTATTTTTTCACATGACTGTATATATATTGTGGACAGCTTTAGTCCTGATGCTCTGGCTTATATTTTTCTGAATAATGCTCCATATTAAAATTTCATAGCTAAATCATTTGGATGGTCTGTCTTATTTACTCAGGAGGTTCCAGACTCCCAGTCAGAAGGAGAGGGTGAAGGTGAAAGCTCAGACAGCCGCAGTGCTAATGAGGACGGCAGCAGTGATGCTAAAGATATAGACCAGGACAACCGCAGTTCCTCCCCAAGCCTCGCCAGCCCCTTGCCAGCCAATGAGAGTGATTTAGACTCACCTGTCCCTCCACCTCAACCTCCTGCTGGACCACAGAGCCAATCACAGCAACCTGTTACCACTATAGCAGCTGCTACTCCGGCTCCCTCTCAGACTCCACCTGCTCTGCCACCTCAGCCCTTACAATCAAGCGTATCTTCACCTGGAGTTTCTACCATCACTACCACCGGCAGCACCACCACCACTTCACGGGTCGTTGTCCCTGTGGATGTTCCCAAGGATGATCCATCTGTCATCGCTCATAGGAGGAGTCAAAGGTGTTCGGAGGCTCCTCCCACATCCCAGCCTCCCACTGGGCTCACTTCTTTCCAGGGACCAGGTCCAGGGCAGGGCCAGTCTTTCCCTCCGTCTGCCCCTCATTATCACCACCATCACAGTCAGGTTCAGAATCATCCATCCAGTGCCCATCATCCTCATGGATTTGGTCCTAAGCACCTTCAACTTCAGCGGGATAGCCTCCATTCTCCTATGCCACCGACATCTGCATCTCAAATCAAGCCCCCACCAACTACCCCTATCCCCTCATCTCACAAGCCAATTCCTCCAATTTCTGCTCCTCCACCATTCCTGCAGATCCACCCCAATCTGCCTCCACCTCCAGCATTAAAGCCTCTGGCCTCTTTACCTGCTCAGCATCCTCCCTGCTCTCAACCTCCTCCCTTGCACATTATGCCCCAGCCTCATCCTCATCCTCAGCCTCAACTGCCTGTGTTGACTCAGTCCCAGGGCCATCAAAGCAAAAGTCTTATTACCAGCCTCCCTCCAACCCCAGCCTCACCCTGTCCTCACCCTTTGCTCTCTCAGAACCGTCCTATGCCTGAATCCACTGCTCCATTCACTCTATCCTCATCTTCTGCTGCAGTCCCGGGCCCACAGCCATCCACTTCCTCTGGACCAAGTGTGCCTGCTGGGCCAGCGCTTGTGACCATCAAACAAGAGCCTGTAGATGAAGACGAGAACTGTGAAAGCCCGCCTCCTCCACATAGGACTCCCTCACCTGAACCCACTGTGGTTAACATCCCCAGCCATGCAAGCCAGTCTGCCAGGTATTATTCTAATTAGTGGTGTCTCGTTATATATAACCTTGATGATGTTTCGCTGCTTGCCGAAGGTTGTCGGAATTGATAAAACCCTTTGGGTGAGTTCTGAAGACTTAAGCAGCAACAATAATTAGTAATATTATGTGTTTGAGTGACTTGAATAGTGATGATTGGAGCCATTTGTGAATTCTTTAAAGTGACTATGAATTTTTTTTATAGAGATTTTAAATGGACAAATCGATGTTTTATATTATTAACAGGTTCATCAAACGTCTGAACAGAGGCTACAATTCCTGTGCTCGCACAGACTTCTACTTTACCCCTCTTGCAAACTCTAAACTAGCCAAGAAAAGGGAGGAAGCTGCTGAAAGACTCAGAAGAGAGGCAGAGCAGAGCGCTCGTCAGAGTAGAGAAAGAGAGAGGGAGCGTGAGAGGGAGAGAGAAAGGGAGCGGGAGAGAGAAAGAGATTCAGACAAAGCTTCTGTAAGTGCTTGTGATTATTTTATTACCTTAGTGTATCCATATTTTCCAGTTTTTTTTAAATAGGCTACTCTGAAATCTATTTTCTCCTTTTAAACCGCAGCGAGCCTCCAGCTCTTCCCATGAAGGGCGCATGGGGGATTTGCCATTGGCTGGACCCATGCCACCAGGACGCCCATCATTTGAGGCCCCAGCCGCTGCAGCAGTGGCCGCCGTCCCTCCGTACCTCGGGCCTGATACACCTGCTCTGCGTACACTCAGCGAGTATGCACGGCCTCATGTCCTGTCGCCTGGCACCCATCGTGGTGGCCACGCCTTCTTCACACCCTTGGGGCCTGCTGACCACTTGCTGGCCTATCACATGCAGGGCCTATACGCAGCTGATCCCGCACTACGGGAGCTGCGAGAGCGTGAAATCCGTGAGAGAATGAAACCGGGCTTTGAGGTGAAAGCACCTGAGCTGGAGACACCTCTGCATCCATCTCACAATCCCATGGATCATTTGGGCCGCCATGGAGCTCTGGCTCTACCACACCCATTTGGGCCATACCACCCAGCCATGGAGCGCAACATGGTGCGGCCTGAGTTAACGTATGCTGAACGACTGACTGCAGAGCGACTCCATGCTGAGAGGATGGCAGCATCTGCTGTAGACCCAGTGACCAGACTTCAGATGCTCAATGTAACACCACATCACCACCAGCATTCACACATCCACTCCCACCTCCATCTGCACCAGCAGGACCCACTCAACCAGGGTGAGAATCTTGGCTCTGATTAGAGTGCCGCATTATAATGACAAACCTCTGACATTATGTTGAATAATCATAAACCTCTGATGTTGAATAGACATTAGGTGGGGGTATATCTTTACAGGAGCCTCTGCTGGTGAATTACAGTAGCCTTTCCTTTCCTAGTAGCTGACACACCCACACTGTAATATTGCGAACCAATTCAAACAAATGAAAATCATTTTAGAAATATATAAGTTCAATAGCAAAATCTCTGACTCAGATGCCAATGATCTCGTCCTTTCGCAGGTTCTGGGCCCCACCCACTGGTGGAGCCGTTGGGAGGAGGTCCCCCTCTGGCCCGGTTCCCCTACCCGCCAGGTGCACTTCCCAACCCATTGCTCAGTGAGTTGCCACACGAACACGACATGCTGCGGCACCCTCTCTTTGGTGAGTGTCCTGGATTACAGAATATCGCAGTATCATCTCTATAATATGGAATATCACATTGCTTGTATGACTTATTATTTTGTTTCTATTTTTATCTATCTATATTTTAGGAGCAGCATTCCCAAGAGAATTACCAGGACCACTGGGTCCCATGTCAGCTGCACATCAGCTGCAGGCCATGCAGGCTCAGTCAGCAGAGTTACAGAGACTGGCACTGGAGCAGCAGTGGCTACATGGGCACGCACACCTGCACGGTGCTCCTCACCCTAGCCAAGAAGACTACTACAGGTGAGCGAGGACTTTAGGTTGGCATTTAAACATGTAAGCTTTATGTGGTTGCCGGCAAAAGAAGCACTTTTTCAGCTGAAAAAGTTGAATTATTTTAAAGGTGATGATTTACATTTACATGTACGGCATTTGGCAGACATCCTTATCCAGAGCGACTTACATTTATCTCATTTATACATCTGAGCAGTTGAGGGTTAAGGGCCTTGCCCAACAGTGTCAGCTCGGTAGTATTCATAACCTTCCGATCAGTAGCCCAGCGTCTTAACCACTGAGCTATCGCTGCACATGTGATGATAATTAGTTTAGTTCAGCGCTGGTTAGTGCAGACATATGCAAACAGCAGGTTCATCCTGTCATGTATATAGTTTTATAGTAACCACCAGACGCTGCTCGTCTGTTTTAGTTAATGTACTTCTGGAAAGGTTTACATGCACACTTTCTTATTCATATTGATAGAACAGCAAGAAAATACTTTCTACTTTCCTGTATGTGAACTTTTTTTTTAAATTAAAACAGATGAACTGCAACTATAAAGTAAACATTAGGGCTTTTCACACATAAAGTAGTTAACCCTGGGTCATTCTAACCCACGGGTAAACAGAATCCTGGGTTAACTTGTTTCACGTTTCACACTGCTCATACTTTACCAGGGGTTAACAGTTAATCCTGGGTATTCATAATCTGACGTTTCACACTGTACATTCCTAAACCCTGGGTTAACGTTCTTATTTGCATATTTGCTGTGTCAACAACCATGATTGGATAAATGACTGTGGCGGCGGGGCTTGGTCGATCATCAGCTGTGGACGGAGAGGAGGCAGGTAGAACCGGCAGCAGGTAACGCGTGATGATTCTAAACTAGCCCGAGATTACTTATGTACCGTGTGTGTGCGTGTGTGTATATTAAAAATATTCTAAAGGCGAAATTAAAAAATGGTCCCCTTTCGAGTTGTCATGGCTGCGTCACTTTTCCTCATTTCCCTCCAAAGCAAAAAGGGAATTGTTACAATGACTTTTCTAACCATAACTGTAAAAATAAAACTGTCTCCTCTACGTGTAAATTGACACGTTTTCCATCACCATTTGACATTATTATTATTTTCCCCCTCAAACGCTACAGCTACTGTTTACACAACACGCAGGGTTTCTGTGACTGTATGAAGCACGTGATATGAGGAATACGCTGTTAAATTTCTGATTGGGTGTCTGTTGCTAAGCTTCTAGCTCCTGCGTTCTAACATCGCATCGTTTCACACTGTACACGTTTGGCACCACAATGTGGGATTAACACCACAAAAGCGGTACTAACCCTGCTCCAGAGCAGGGTTTCATAACCCGGGTAAAAAGCGGTGCTAACCACGCTTCTAAATTACAAGTGTGAAACGTTCCTCTACCCGGGGTTAAAAGCGGGGTTTAGAACGACGTTAATCCGGGGTTAAGCGCAGTGTGAAAAGCCCTATTATTACTCTTTGGGGTAACTTGCAGATGTCATGGATGTCACTCCCAAATGCAGTTTGCTCTTCAATACGTCTTATCGTTTGATTTCCTCATTTCCTCATTTGATCATTTGCCTTCACTCTTTATGTTCTAAATGATTTATTATTATTATTATTATTTGTAGAATTATTTATAGGTTATAATGCATGAAAGAGAGCACGAGAAAACCTTCCAACACACAACCATTATAAAAATCGTGTAACTGGAGCCTCTGAGTGTAGCGGACTGAAAAGTTAGCTGAATAAAATGTCAGCGCATTTCCTTGTTTGGAATGAAATACGACAGGGCATACTGTTATAGGAAAACGATGAACACCAAGGTGGTGTAATGCAGCCCAAAGCGAAGCGATGTTACTGTATCCGCACCGGAGCTCATGACACGTTTTACTTTTTAATTCATTTATAGCTTGTTTAAAGTTGGGAGCCGTCCATGAAACAATTTAGATCCAATTTGTAACGTACATCATAACAGTTAATCAGTAATTTCCTTACCAGCCTCTCTTTTTTTTTTTTTCTCTTGAAGTTAATAAGACAAAAAAACAGCTTGTCATGTTACCAAGAAAAAGCAAAGCACAAAGCCCTCTGCCTTCAAAACTTTTCTGTGTCAAACTTCAAGTTACAGCTTTATCTGACTGTTACAAAGACCTGACACTGGTGACTCCCCATCCAAAAATGATAAATAAATGTCCCCTCAAAGAAAATCTCACCATACGTACAATTACACACGTTTCAATCCATTTACATGGATTCTCCGCCATACAAGTCTCATAAACCTGTGATATGCCAGAACTACAGTCAGCGTTGGTGTTTTAGAAAATCAATACCTTCTGACCAATCAAATTTGAGAATTTAAGTTGTATAATTTCATATTCAGTTCTAAGCAAGTAAAACAAATACAAATATCCCCTTTTTATTTTTATTTTTTATTTTTTAAAAATGTTTTGCATATTGGTTGCATTCGTTTAGTTATATTCCACTGCGTATTTTAACACTACAGGACAAAAATATGGAAACAATTAGTGATTTAAAAAAAAAAAATAAAAATTTTCTTACATTTTTTAAAAAAGAAAAATGTGCTCTTATCTGCTCAACAGCCGTCTGAAGAAAGAGGGAGACAAGCAGCCTTGAAATGGTTGCCATACACTGTGGACTATGGGGTGATTTCTGTATTCAGGGTGGTAGCTGTTCTTCTCTGCAGGAACCCTGTACAGAATCAGTTTACTTTCTTTCAGCACTTATGACTCTGCCCTACTTTGTGGTATTGTATGAAAGAACTTTTTTTTCTTTTTCTTTTCCTCCAAGCACATTCAACTTGTTTTTGTTGCATGACTATTACTTATCAGTTTTTACTGTTAAAAATGAAATCTATTGTAATATTGTTGCTGTGCTAAAGCACTAGATGTATTTAGTATTTGCAAGGTGCTGTCCAGTATCGCGAATATCCACAATACAGCTTAAAGTTGAAACTTTATTGAAACCTACTCTATAATACTGTACATATTATATGTATCAAATAATATATTACATGTGTAAATGAGTGTTTTAATGTTAGATTTGGACTCAAAAAGACGATTGAACCTGTGTGCAGTAAGTGCATGCTTTAAATACTGTATCATAGCTTTTCTTTAACCTCCTCTTTTTAAGGTATATCTTAGAGGGAATACTCTTATCAGTATATAACAGTAGAGAGAGAATAGTTTTTGGACTGTTTATTGCAATACATATGAAACTGTATTAATAACAAATAAGTAATTAATTGACACCATGTCATATATCTCTGGATAAAGTATTATGTCTGAGTAACAATATAAAGCTAGCTGTGACCACTAGTGGAGTGTCATTATTTGTGCTCAAATGGACATCAGTTAGAACTATTAACCACATTACTCGAAATTACTACTGATGTCAAAATGTTTTCTTTACACCACAGCCAAAAAGACAGTATTTTCTACAATAAACCAGTAAATACTGAAAGTATCCTTTTATGAAGTGTGTATTGAATGTATGAATGGTTCGATTCAAAATATAACCTTGTGTGATAGTACACAATCTTACATGTACACTCCCCTTTTAAAGAAAAGAAAAAAAAATCCACCCTGAACAACTTGCATATTAATATTAGAATTAAAATTAGTATATTAATCTGTATCATTCATATCTTCTGTGGCATCCAAGATTTATTTTCTAACAAAATTCTTTTAAGCTAAACAAATTTCACTATTTTAGTTTAAACATTTCATCTACATGTCCGTCTATGTTCACTTCGGTGAACATTACTCCTACATTACTCACAACGCAGTTTGACTACCTGCTGATAGTGCGCCTCACTTCACCTATTATCTAAAGAGAGCGATGCGGCAGCACTTTAGTCCTACAGTCTGTCCAGCTTTCTCACCTCCTCATCTGTACACTCTGCTCAAACAGGACAGGTTTCAAAGCTTCTGCTATCGGTTTAATACTGCTGTCAACACCATTGTGTTGGATTTCTCATTAATATGACGGTGAAAGTCACTGCTGAGTGAAAATAAGTTTTTTTTTTTAGATTTTGTTTGAGATTGTTGATCATTTTTCTCCTATTAAGCACCATTATAACAGCGTCATCAATGTCCCCCTGCCGTCAGAGCGCAGAGAACTAATGGGAATAACAATACAAAAATACATCACCAACCAACAAATTAGCACCATAATCATTAAGCACATCACAAATATTTGAATATAAACATATTTGTGTTTCAAGGTGGAGTTTTCCTTTAACATTCAGTAACAAATTGTTCCTGGTGATTAAAAAGACAAATTTACTCTTCTTTTGCATGATTTTGCACTACTAATGCTGTATCCAGTTGAATATAATGTAATTGGGCTACATTGGTGTTGAAACTTGTGGTTTCAGCATCAAATGTTATTTTAAAAGTTCATAATTTACAAGACAGAAATTTGTCAGAATAATTAAAAAAAAAAAATGCCTGAAATAATTCTGACAGAGAATTGTTTATTAAAAAAAAAAAAAAAAAATCACCACCCAGTTACTCCCCATGACTGCAACAATAGTCACCATCTTTTAGAAATTCAAAAATAAAAACTCAGATGTGCAGTCTCTCTAAAAGTTGGAAATATATGTGGAGAAAAGCACTAGGAGAAGGACATTTTCAAATGTATCCTGGCCAAGCAGGAAGAACAGAAGATCAACTGACAGGAAAACTATTTCAGCCTGCAATAATAAAAAGTCTTTGATTCTTTGATTATATAGTCTGGACTTTTTACTATTGCAGGGGAAATTCAATTCAATTCAACAAAAATCTGTTAATCACAAGTATATACCCAGTGTACTTATGCTCAGCATACTGTATATTGAAAATATTTCTGACATAAACTTGCTAGTGCTCTTCTGGTCCACATCAATCTAATATCTCTCTGAATAAATGATACTTTAACAATATGGTGAATGTTAGAAAACAATGGATTTGCTCTATCTTCTTTGCTATCATTTTAAAAATGGCAAACTTCTGATAAACTAAAGTACAATATATGACATGCAACCCAATGGCTGACATATGCAGTGTGTATTTTATATTGTACTTGGTATAAATTTGTGCAAAATGAACCCTTTGTTGTTGTTTTTTTTACTGGTCCCTTCTGAGAACTTTTTGGAAAAGACATCATGGATCATCCCAGATCTGTCCTCTTCTATATTTCCGCAAGTACTGGATGGCCGAGACTGCACTTACATTTGCCAGGAGAGCTGGAAATTGAGAAGGAAGTGATAATAACAGAAAAAGGTTTTAAACATATTATAATGCACTGAAATACCTTCTTGTATTGATGTATTAACATACGGTATCAGTATTGTCATATAGTATTGTTTATGATGTTTTAACACACCTGTTTTCCACATGTCTGTAGACTGTGAATTAGAGGATTTCAATACCCAGGAAGCAAACGCAATACAAACCAGGCACATGTCTGCCTGCTTTATAGAAAAGAGAACGTCTTCTGAAAGACAATTATTAGAATATTATATTTAACACGAGTTGCATGAATTCATTCTGTACTATTTGTCTGTCTTTCATTTCGTCTCCCTTTTCTTAGTTAATTATTTGAGACAGAGCACAGGCCTTCGGTTGCTACGCTCTGTTGGACTAGCTTCCTACGGCTTTTCCTTTTACATCCCTTATTTGGCCAGACTTTACTCTTAGCATTACATGGCTGTGATTTAATGTTACAAACTACCATTTGTTCTCTCTTTTATAGACTTTCTGAACTCTCCATAACCTTCAAACTGTTTCTCCTTCTGAGCTGCCAACATGCCTGGTATCCTGAATACACGGGAAAGATGTGATTAGTTCTCCAATGGCTTAACGTGATTTATCCTCACTGCAAGCTTTCATTATGCTCTTTGAAATATTTTATTTCCGAGGCATTATGTTGCTGATCAGTGAAACTGACTTCATTACTGTTTGCACCGATATTTGTGGTCATGGCCTGAGGCATGTAACCTTCTCATAATAATAATAAATGCCTTAAAATATATATCTCGATGTCGGAAAATCCTAAACAGAATTTTAGATGTGAAAACTGCAAATAGATGACGGTTTATTTGTTACTTACTTGAAATAAGTACAGCATGCTTCTGTGGCTCTGCCAGTTGTAGGAGGGATTTGTTCTCCACTTGCATGGGTGGTGCTATTTGTTGGGCTCTTGAGACATATGATGTTGCCTTTTTTGCTTCTTTTGGGAAAATCCAAGAGCTGACTTTGTGGTGCCAGGTGCTCCCCTTTCCTGTAAATCTGATTCTTCTCAGAGAGAAAAGACTACTCCAGTTTCCTCTTTGGCTCATGGAAAAGCACAGGTTTGGCATTCCCGGGGGACTAGTAGACATTTCCGGTTGGCTGTCGAAGCAAGTCGTGTCCCTTATTGGCATATTATCTTCTTCAAAATCTGGGTCAAATTCGAGGTCCTCCACCACAGGGAACACCAGATCTCTCACCACTGAGCGTGAGACAGAGAAGATGGGAACAGTCTTATCTTGGGTTGAAGGAAAGAGAAAATTCCCAACCTCAAAGTTTGAGAAAAAATCATCATACATCTCACCTACAGACAAGTTCTCTGCGAATGGAAATGAGACAGCAGTGCTGCTGAGTCTGTCCGAGGAACCAGCTCCATTAATGTCCTTAGTCGAAATCTCTGAACAACTTAAAATGGATTGATTATCTGCTGTATTGTCAAATGATAAAACAGGTGTTTTCCTGATGACTTCCATTTTAAAAGGATTCCCATTACTGTCCTGAGTAGATGTAAAAAATAAGCTCTGTACCTCTATAGCTGAATACAAATAATGTGGGATTCCATCCTGATGACTTTTTTTTAGAATGTCTAGAGATTCACTCGCATTATTTGGATCAAATTCATGGCCTGGCATGTATGTAGACTTAACTTTTTTAGTCTGTTCTTTGACATGTTGAGGCTCAGGACTAGGACTTCTGTTAAGTATTTGTAGAAACTCCTCATCAAAATCAGAGAGATTAGAGAGTTCACAACTTGAACGGTCTGGTTTAGATTCATCTACATGCGTGAAATAGTCAGAGTCTGCCGAGTCATCCATCAAGCTACTTTCTTGCACGCTATCCTGTTTAGAAGTCAGCAGACCTTTCTCTTCAAGATGGACATCGCTGTCCTCAGTAATTACACTTCCGCTCATAGGAGACCTGTTATGAGCTGATCTAAGATGTAAAATGTCATTTATTGTCAACTTCTCCACTTCATCCCAAAAAGATGAAAGTGCATATATTGGGCAATTTGGATCTACAGCTGCTTCAAGACTTTCCTTCTGTGATTCCTTCCGATTCTGTGCCTCCTGCGAGGGCAGTTTCAATTCTTCCTGCATTTCTGTTGGATACTCTTGCTCTTGTATCTTTTCTAAAGGAGTAGTTGTTGAACACACCTCCAGAATTAATGTAGAACCATTGTCTCGAGTATCTTCAGGATCTTTATGGCTTAAATTGTTGGTCATTGGGTGATCTGGAGTGGTGACTTGTGTGTTACTTTTGGGTTTGTTGGCTATGCTTTGTTCGTTTACTAGAGATTCACTTTGTAATCGTGTACTATCTGTGAGAATTAATGGGGAAGGAGAATTCAGGGAAGCAATGGGGTTGTTTTCTAAGGTTTCTGTAGGAACATCTGAATTGTCTTTGCATTTAAAATTAAACGCACAAATTATGTTTTCCTCTTCCGCAATAAATGATGATGCTTCTGAAGTGCAGTTAATTTGTGGAATAGAGGATTTTTCAAATGCTTCCTTTTCAGGTTCTTTCATGGGAGATGAAACTACTTCTTGATTATTGCATGAGCCTAAAAAAACCTCTTCACTAAAATGACTAGGACATGGATTAAAGTAAATACTTTCCGAATATGTCTGGAGAGGTTGCATGAATTCATTCTGTAATATTTGTTCATCTTTCATTGCTTCTCCTTCGTCATCTTTCTTATTATTTGAGATGGAGCACTGTTTTTCTGTTACTATGCTCTCTTGGAGTAGCTTTCTAGAAGTTTTTTTTTTGCTTGCTTTTTTTTGGCCAGACTTTACTCTTAGCATTCCCGGACTGTCATTTACTGTGACAAACCAACGTTCTTTCTCTTTTTTTGGAGTTGTTAAACTTTCCGAAACCTTCAGAGTTGTTTCTCCTGAGCTGCCGACATGCTCGGCATCCTGAATACATGGGAAGGATGTGATTGGCTCTCCAATTGCTTGACATGACTTATCCTGACTGCGCCTTTCATTATGCTTTCTGAAATCTTTTATATATGAGGCAGTATGTCGCGGATGGGTGAAAATGCCGTCGTTAACACCTACACTGCTATCTGTGGTCAAGCATGCACATGCGGTTGAAACATCATTCAGATTGACCTCTGCGGTTTGCTCAGCAGATCTCTCTTTGTCCGTCTCATAACTTAAGAATCTAGGTTCGTCTGAGGGGTTTTCAGCTTTACAGTCATCATCTTCACTCTGGGTCAATGCTGTAGCATCAGGCTCCTTATTTGGTTTGTCAGGCTTGATCTGGAGATCGAAAACAGGCTCTTGAGTGGAATTTTTCTCATCATCTGTGTCACTGAAGCCTGAATCATCCAGGCTTGCAAGCCGTGCCTGTTGAATAGAGCATTCCTCACTCTCTTCATAAAAACTCTCCCAGTCTCGCTCTGCTATTACAACACTGTGCTCTAAGTCATCCATGACAAGGGAGTTTACACAGCATGATTCAGCATCTGCAAACAGGGTAATGTATATTTTTTTTCAGTTTCTAGTAAGCGTATGAATTATCAGTGAAATGCAGTCCAAAGTATTCATTGTACAACGAACAGTAAAATTTAGTCAAAAGGTTAGTTTTTTTATATCGTATACGTTCTGTAAACACAATATCAAATCTGTCCTAAAACCACCTGATGGAATTGTTTTAAAATGGATATTTTTAAAGGGCAGTTTGAGTTTTTATGTTTAGTAAAATATAATACACATTTGTCTACTATTTGACAGCTACGCAGAAATGGAGATGGAGCCCTGATCAAAATCTAGTATTTCAGATTTACAACAGTGATACAGTGAGTGTTTCTTTCGTATCTGGAACCGAGTCTCCTGGGACTGTAAGGTGACTCGAGAGCAAGCTGCATTCATGGAAAATGTCCCAACAGCTTGGCAGATGTTCAGCATGGTTCAGCAGCTATCAGGCGAGAAAAACAAGCCTGACCAAAGGCAAACCAGTAACAAATCCTCATATTACATTTTTGGTAAAGGCATATAAGATAATTGGGATTTTTTTTTTTTATGTTTCTCTTGCTGTACCAGTGAAAGTCCTTTTTTTTTTTTAAGCAAGCATCATGCTTCTGATGTAGGAGCAAGTGAAAGCAGTCGCTATTCAAATTGAGTAGATGTTTAAAGCAAAACATTCATCCCTAGGTTTCTGAGTTCAGAGAGAATAGTTGAGAAATTAATTCTGATGGTATGAAGATTCTCAAGAAAAGGGTAGTTTTTGTTGCCTTTTATTGCTTCAGTGTACATCAGATTGGAGCTCTTGCATGCGATATAATGTAATAAAAAAACTACTGTGGTTATACATGTGTAACAATGGGTGACATTGTATTTTTAGTTCCTGTAAAATGAGTGCATTTTTTTTTTTTCCTCTAAAAAGTTTCTTTTTTATGCGTGTAGTACAGTATGCTCGAGTAACAACATACAGTATGTTCAAACCATTTAACCACATACTGTAAATGGGTGCAGTGTTTACATTGTGAATCAGTGCAACCTTAACACAGCTGCCTTCAGCAGGCTTTTTGGTCTGTGTGAAACATTCAGTTATGCTGATAACAATGCTTTCATCTTTCTCAACCTGGGCGTAGATGCGTATGAGTTCACACTTAATTAAATGTTAGTTATCCCCTTTGATTTGCGTCATTTGATATGGCTCTTTGTCAGTAAAATGCATTAGTTCCTAATAAATCCGATGTCTGTCAGCTCTCTGTACAGACGTGAAAAAATAAGTACACCCCATGAAAAGTGTTGGCTTTTTTTGACATTTGGACACGCAGACATTTGACTGGCGTGTACTTATTTCATTCACATGGCTATGTATTTTAATATGTATTTTAAGTTAAGCTTTTTATGCACTTACAATGCTAATACAGCAAGATCACACTGCACGGGTCAAGTCAGCCACAAGCACTTAAAACCACTAAAATAAAAATCACCTAATCGTCAAAAGAAAATAAAATGTATACAGTACTCGGCTATCTTTTTCTTTAGTGACATTATGGTTGTTGAGCATTATGTTTGTTTGGATTGTTTGCCTTACCTTTAGGTGTAAGTAATATTTCCCAAATACTTGAACATTGCCCAAGGTTGGCATGGCGCTGTCAACGGCGTTCGCACTGCCCTTGTATAATGGAACACGGGGCCTCTGTCTCGCTCTGTTATAAATAGAGCCGTGTCTCTGGTCACATGAAGGTTTGCATGTGTGCTGCCATATCCAGTGTTACGCTATGAACGCTTGAATAGTGCTTGTCAGGAAAAACAAAATTGATCCTTTATTGATCTATTATTATTAAACAGAATGGCTCAGTCATTGAGTTCCTACCGTCCACCAATATTTAATGGGGGAACTTGTATTTCTAAACATTTGTTTCATTTATTCTTTAGTAGCCTTTCACTTCAGTGCAGTTACAACTAGATACTTAGTGATTTGAACTAAACTGTACAACTGATATAAAGGGAGACATTTCTCTGAGCCTGATGCAAATGCATTTTTATGCATTTTTATCTCCAAATCCAAATTACCCTACATCAACTAACATAAAAAGAGGAGGAGAGTGTAAGTGTCATGACTTTCACAGGAACTGTATTTTTATGGTTTTATTTCCTTGGTGATACAAGTCCAAATAAAACGGAATTGTTATTGAGGTCAATAATAAAAAGTTATGAGAGTAATGTTATTATAAATAGCAAGGTATTTCTGTGTAGCATAGGGCCTCTACGACACAGTCAGCAGTTTAGTACATACATAACACAACCTGGAGCATTTCCATTTCTACACACTGACCATTCAGAAATATTTTTAAAGCAGTGACATGACCTGATAGATAATACTACCTAACGTATCATTTTGTAAGTATGTAATTGGGCAGGTACTGTTTGTTTATATAGTTTCTTTTAGAAAATGGGAAAAAAAACATGGATTGAAGGAGGAGCACATTGGAGGCAAAATATTGTGATTTAATAAAATAGCATGACTTATCAGTCATGTACCCTTGGGTTTGCTTACAGTAGTGTTTGTTCTTGAATCTGGAACATACTTCTTAGTAACATATCATTCAAACCTACGGCTTGAGTCATGACTCAACTTGGCTCCGTCATCATTCGAGACACAAGGAAGACACAAAAATCAAGACTCTTTTTTTTTTTTTTTGTATTGGCACCAAGGTGATGAAATAAATTTCACTGACTAAAAGCATTAAACTGCAACTTGAACAATAAAATGATTACTATGAAGTAAACTAAACGACTAACTGTAAAAATACTAGATCCTATACTATACACTCTACTTTCTCATTTACATGGTCTTAGATTAATATTCTTACACAGGGTGCTATTTGTGCTAGTGTGAGGGAGTTTTCCACGGAGACTACACAACACTGCTGTAAGTCATTCTGGATAAATGCTGTAATTATAAATATTAATGTAGAGTGTATAATACAGACGTTCTTAGGATTGCTCTGATCAATTCAAAATAGTGAATATATCCTGTCCTTATGTACACCTGTCCATGGGGGTAGCTATTTAATTAATTTTTTTTTTTTTATTAAAAATGTTTTTTATTCATAGTTCAAATACAGTGAAATGGAAAGTGCATACAACCTGTGGTACAGTCCCAAGCAGAATAACATTTTCTGTATATTTACTGTATAATACATAGAGCAACTCTTGCTGTACCTGTATTATTATTTTCCATATTTGTTCAAAATCTGAATTATAATATTGATTTCCATCAGCAAAGTTAGCAACTTCAAATGACTGAGGTTTTGTCATAACAGTTAGTTACACCAGACAATCCAATTTAAGGTTTCAACCAAAGCATCCCTCATCTGTCGATAATAGTTTGTTAGATTTTTGGGCCAGTTGATTTTAGCAGCAATATTAATCTTCTATTTTTTTCAGACTGCTATGAAAAATATAGATGAATCTCCCAAAAATTTCAGCTTAAGCTGTATGGCAGAGTACACAATGTCCAGGATGTAGCAATCCATTATTGGGGAATTGCAATCTTTACATGTCTATGGCACAGTCTTTGAGTTTGCATTTAAATCCAAAACTCAACCTCGCTGCAGGTTCACCAGAAGAATTAAATCCTGGAAATATTCATCAATTTTTGCTGGTTGAAGCTGTAGGGAAGATAGTCACATGCTCATTCTGCCTCTCAAAGCAGCCTGCTGTCGAACCCCGGCTGAAGATGCACTGGATGGGCCAGATGACTATGATGAGCAGTATGGCCAACACCAGTAGGAAGATCAGTAGTCGCTGCCACCTTCTGAACAGACCTGTGCACCTCCCCAGTATGCTCCTATTAGTCTCTGTTTCCTCCTGTCTGTTCTCGTTCTGTTGCTTGCTACCCCCAATGTCGATGCAAACATCACTGGGTGTCTGTGGATTTGTGTAGCAGAGCCTCTTTCCATCTAGCCATACATGTTCCTCCTGCTGCTGGTGGATGGGTAGTTGCCCCAGAACCTCCAGGCTGGTAGCCAGAGCTGGTGGACCATTTTCAGGCACAGAAGTTGGTTGTCTGCAAAGGGGGCAGGTAATCTGGGTGCCTTTCTGTTCTGGTAAAACAGCGACAAAGCGAGACAGGCACTCCAAACAGAACGTGTGATTGCACAGCAGAACTTTAGGTGTCTTAAAGGTGTTATCATATGCGGTGAAGCAAATGGAACATTCTGGAGCTGTATCCCAGACTTGGTCCGCATCTTTAGGGAGAGCTGTCTCTGGTGTGTCTGATGTTGCATCGGACGTTGTTGTTGGTAATACTTCAGGTTCCTGCATCTTGTTGTCTTCTATACAAATAGGCATGGAACCTAAAATTGATCAGTGAATTGATCAGTTGTTTCAGTGTAACATAAATGCATTTTCCCCTCATATATTAAATGACATTGGACTCATTTGAACACTACCTATTTATTTAGCACTCAAGTCAGTAGAATAAAGTTCTCAGATTAATGATCGTTTTTTTTTCTCTCTTTTACCTTTTCTTTACTTTCCTTATGATATTAAGCAAGCATAACTGCGAGTTCATACAATCACAGCGATATAGGTGAAAATGTCATTTACCGACCAAATGTATATTATATTTACCTTAAATTTACATATAATCCTACTTGTGTGATTAATTGTTGAATCACTTTGTTTAGAAAATCGAGTCGTAAAATAGATTAGTTACAGAATGTAGTTACATGTAGAACAAACCTTATTTTAAAGTTGATATTTTGTTAACATTTTTATTTTATAACAAATGTCATAGAAGATGAGTCCCATATTGGTAAAGGTCTCGATGCTAAAAGGAACATTTTGTTAAACAGCTGTTCTTTGTTCTGTTCTCTCAGGAAATAGAATATTTGCTGGCAGGTATAAAACAAAGTACATGATAGCTTTAAAATAAATAAATAAATAAATAAATAAATTCCAAAAATCTAACTAGTTCTTGCTGCATTGCTGGCCAACAACACCATTTACAATATGATTATTTTGTGTTATATATTATCAAAACATCATTCAACCATTATTGATATTTAATTTATTTAAATGTAATTACATTCAACTAGTTTTTGCAGAACATTGTATCATTAGAGCATACTACATTATTATTTAGTGCATACTGTCAGAACATGATCTTACCATTAGAGATTAGAAAACGCTGCGTAAGTCCCTTGGAACAAATTCCGTGGAATTGTTTTGTTTCGAAATTTGCCAAACAGGTCTGTCTCACTGCATAAGATCATCTAACAAGCTTGCTCCTTCTGTCCACTATTTTGTTCCTACACTTTATCTACTGTGTGCGTATGTGATATGAACAGGACTGTGACGCTATAATTGTGACGCCTCTCCACTAAGAAACTTTGCCTTACCTGTCTCGTTACCTTCCTATGATTCAGTAACCTCAATCCTATTGCAGACTTGAGAACAAACATGTTTGAAGCAAGAAAGAAGGAAGGACTTTCAGGAACTGATAAGGCAGACAATACAAACAGCGGGGCGTTCACACACACACACACACACACACACACACACTGGTACTAATATACTGCACAATAAGGGTGACAAAGCACTTCTGTATCATTTTTTTTATGACTAAGCTGAATTAAATGACATTCCCTCAGGTAATATTTTCCAACCTATTAGATTGTACCATTTTAAGATTATAATTAAGAATATCACTGTCGAATTACTTCAGATTCTCCTCTTATTGGATATCGCTGACTATTAGGGGATACAGTTTGTTGGAATTTCATGCTGTTCAGTGTATTTTGATACACAAAGTCTAAAAATTGTGTGACAAATATTGGTTGCATATCACAGCCCACTGGTAAATGATTATTCTGTTTACAGTGATAGCATTCTACTTAATTTCCCACTAGACTACAGTACTGATAACTCACCACAATAAAATCTATCAGTTGAGGAAATGAGGGCATTATTCAAACCCTATCCAGGCATTTACAAGAATAAAAACACCCTTTCCCTGAATCATCTTTCCCAAGATACTATACATCAAGTATCTGGAAATAATAAATGGTGTTGTAATGGCTTGAGACCAGATAAAAGACAAAATAAGCACTTATTTTGAAGACATACATTCTTACGCACTTTATCAGGAATGCCTTTACACATGCATATTCATGAAATCAGCCAATCATGTGGCAGCAGCACAATGCATAAAATCATACAGATACAGGTCAAGAGCTTCAGTTAATATCCACATCAACATCAGAGCAGGGAAAAATGTGATCTCAGTGACTGTAGCATGGGTGTTGGTGCCAGATGGGCTGGTTTGACTATTTCAGAAACTGCTCCTGGGAAAACAACAGTTTGTGATGAGAGCATTCAGAGGAGGATGGCCAGACTGTTTTGAGCTGTTTTATAACCGTGGTCAACAGAAAGGCATCTCAGGACACAAAACCTTGAAGTGGATGGGCTACAACAGCAGAAGACTACATCAGGTTCCACTCCGGTCAGCCAAGAACAGGAATCTACAGTAGGTCTAGGCACAGACTTGGTGAAACTGGACAGTTGAAAATTGGAAAAACATCGTCATTTTCCAATTTTCAACTGCATTACACTACTGCCAAATGATTGGCTGATTGGATAATTGCTTGAATGTTCAGGTGTACAGGTGGTCCTAACAAAGTGGTCGTTGAGATATATATTACATACAATCCTAGCAAGATTATATTTTTCCCCATATGCTTAATGTAGTCTTTTTGTTTTTTTCTGAAAGCCTTATAGATCTCTTTAGATCTTGGCATGATGACACACCACATCTCAAAACCAAAGGAAACACCAGATACTAGGTATGAGAGGGGTATAAATAAAGACAGGTTCCACTTGCACTCCCTAAGCAGGTTCTAATCACTGGCACCCAATCTTGAACATCTGATTGTAATTGTATGGATTTCAAATTGTGATAAATGTAGGGGTATACTTACCTTTTCAATGTGACTAATCTGTTTTTTTTTTATTACTTTAAATTTTGGAAATTACTTCAAAATGTCAAATGTATGTGTCATTTGATAGAGTGTATTAGCTTTATTAATACCCACCGTTTCAAAGATGATCAAATGTTTGCTGGTCCAACAATTTCCGTGGGGTGTACTTATTTTTTCACACAACTGTATATGTGGGCATAGGAATATCTGACTTTTAAAAATATTTCTATCAATGATATTATACTTACTAATTAATACAAAGTAAACCTTTTAGTCTCAATAGTCAGGACTATGCATTTTATTATTTAAAACGTTTATGAACACATGGCATATGTTAATTAATTTAAATTGTGTTATTTGACATGTTTTATACCACAGTTCTGTTGAATTATCAATTCAATTCAATCTGATTGGCCAGAAAGTGTTCATTTTCTACAACAGCAGAGCTCTGACAGTAGTGCCGGCTGCAATGTTTATCTCACTGTGCTGGTTCCAATACATAACCGTTTCTATAGTAACGGCTAATTCTCAAAACTCACATGGTAGACACTCCCCATAATCTAAGCATGACAATAAAAACAATAATAAATGTGTCATCATTTATGTGGCCAAGCCTCTTGTGAGGATGCGTTTATTAAATATTTATTGAAAGGACTCTCGGGTGTCTCGTGCTTTGCAACCGACAGCAGCCTTTCCGGTTTCTCTGTAACATAAGCAGTGGGGTGTTTTTTAGGCTGGTGAGGGGACGACGGTTTATACAGTAGCTGCTATGATGTAATTCATAACAGGCACTAAACTTGTCTCAGACATTCCACAACATTAAATGCAAGTAAAAACACATGAAGTGTGACATGTTCTTTAATTAATTCAAATAAAACCTGTTGGAAATTGCTGTGGTATGAGAGGAATAAGCCACTTCTGCTCATGCTGTTATAGGAACCCATGTATTTATTAAGAAGATGCTCTATGTTTGCCATTCTGCCATGATATGAGAGGTTTATTCAGGTTTGGAACTACTCCACAAAATTCTCTTATTTTACATACAACATAGCTGTTTGGTCTATTCAGTTTAGTCTGCATCTCATGGCAGAAAACAAAAAGCACTGATTAAAAGCTTTATTTCTGGACACGCTGACTTTATGGTGCATTTTACGGAAGTGTTTTTGTTTTGAGCTGAATATGAGATCAAAGTTCACCAAACGGCTTTCCCGCTCGGTCTTAAAATCCAGATATTCCTGTAATACATAAATGAAAAGTGTATAAAAACACATCCTTGACCAGAGACAGAACTGTCTTTGAATTCCCTGATTTGGAGTTTACATTAGTGAACATTAAAAATAGTGTTCAAAAAGTCCTTTAAAATGTCTGTCCTAAAACATTTTCCAGCTTATATTCATGAGGGGAATTCAAATGGCAGCACTTTTCCTCTGTAACCTCATGAAGTAAATTCAGCGTAAGACAAGACTGAAGTAACTGAGGAAATATTTTCGATTTTAACATTTCTCTCAGTACCATGTTTTAATGTTTACCATTCTATGCTAAACATCTGAAACAACAACGTTAGCTAGATAAATAATGCATAAATAATAGCCTAGATCAAACCTTTAATTCAATACTAACTGGCAACATATTTCTAATAAATAGTTTGTTCCTGAACAACTCTTTTTTTTTTTCCCCCTAACCCACTTTTATTCCACACAAAATCCATTTTTCATTCCTCAAACTTTCTTGGAGGAGGAAATGAATAGGAATCCAATGCGCAGCACCAGAATAGCACAGCAGGTCATCACGATGTGCTAGACAACAGTGACTTAATGACGTTAGGCACTGAATCTGTAACCTGTTGATTAAACAAAATAAATGAAGGTCTTATTTCTTTAAACATTACTTAACATTTATTACAAGTAGAGCACCAACATATAAAGAATACAGCATCATAGATCTATACACCTCCAATACATAAACAACCTGTATATGGTTTCCAGTCGCTGCACAACAGCTAATAAAACAGTATTAGAAACTTTAAGGTTCTTTACAATCAGCTACTATGCTTCCCACAAAATTTCATTCAGTTTTGCTACTATTCAACCAGCAAACTGAGAACTCAATCATTCCAATGACTACAGAAGGTTAGGTAGTAGACATCAAAACCGACTGCTATCAAATCGTAAAGAAAACCACAACTAGAAGATATAAAACTTAAATTAGAAAAAGGGATAAAAGCAAATACAGACAAGACTGCTTGGATGCTGTGATCTACTGTATAAATATTCATAATACTACCAATAGATATCTCCAAAATTCAACAGTTCACATTTTAAGGCCTTACCCATGACAACACAGTGTATACTGCCTCTTTTTGGCACTTCATTGGTACAATCAATAAACAGCACCACAAACATTCAAAATCTTTCACTGTGTTTCTGTGGCAAATTAACATGACGAATACAAGCATTAGTGATTCGCTATTCTTTTTTTGATCCAACAGAGAAGGTAAATGTTCTTTTATATAATAGTGCAATGAAAATTTGTTTTGTTTTTTGACCCTAAGCTCGTTATTTGGCTAAAATCTAGTGCTTTAACAGAGGGGATCATAAGTAAACTATGAGTGCCCTTATGTTATTAGTTGGTGCTTTAAAGAACCCCAAAACAGCCCATGGCAATTATATGGAAAGGTGTGCATACAATCCTTCATACAAGGGTATAAAATTTACACAATTTGGCAAGTTTTCTGAATACTTTAGGCATCATCCTCAGGCTGACATTGAACTGCAAAACTTAAGCCCCTAAATGACTCAACTTATTTTTTCCCCCCCAACAATACATCTAATCTGTTTATTCTAAAAGAAGGTGGTCAAACACTCTAAAAAAGATGATGGCTGCTATTTGGCCCAGAAATAGGGAAAACAGCTAATGTGCAAATATTATGTCTTTTTAAGGAACTCTTTCAGACTCAAGGCCAAAAGGTATGACACATACATACTGATAATAAATATTTAACTTACAAATTTTAAGAAAATAACTAGAAGTAGGATCTTAAAAATAAAATATTCTCCACAATGCATTCTAGTCTTTTAAGAAAAGAAATAGGAATTGGAAGGGAAAAAAGTGTTTTTCTGTGCAAACAAGGAAACATGAGAATCTGTGTACAAAGAGGCTACATAAAAAAGACCACTTTAGCCCACTAAAGTTTAAAAAAAAAAGAAAAAAAAAAGGAGAATAGATGACGTAAACATTACTACTCATAAATGGTGTTGCCTCTTCCTCTCTGTAGCTTATCTCTACTGGATGGTTACATTATACACCTTTGTTATGTGTCCCACTGGCATGGTGGCACTGCTGCCAACTGCTGCGGCTGATGAAGGCCGTTCTCTCCTGACGTATCTCGGTTTGCGCACTGCAAATTTCAACAAATTAACAAAATAACTCTTTCCATCCACCCAATTCAAAACACTTCTTGCCTATTGACATTTATTTTCAAGTGACAACTAGGGCCGAGAATTACCATACAACATCCTAGTTTTCATCATTTTCTGGTATTAAAAACTCTTGTCTCCTAACTGACATAGGCTCATTTTCTCTCACTGAATAGCAGCTAAACGGCTACTTTTACGGCCAAAAATCACACTCAAGCATTGTCAGAGGCATAACTACAGGACAGGCAAAGCAGGCGATTGTTGGGGCCCTGAGTTTTGAGAGGGGCCTCCGAAAGCCTTCATGAACTCAATGAACACGTATAATCTCAAAACTAAGAAAATGAAAATAATTACATTCTAAAATGCTTTTCTTTGTGGATTTCTAATGCTCTATAAAGGAAGCTGGGTAACATAATGGCAATAAATGGGAATAAAATTCTTGAAGATCCTTTGCATTTTACTGCCTGGGGCCCCCACCGTCCCTAGAACTGCATCTGAGCACGGTGGTTTTATTCTGACATTAGTTAGCTAGCCGTGTTTACACAATTAATCTTTGCCAGTTGATTGCTGATATTCTTACAAATATCATGCATTTGATGCTTTTCAAAAATGCACATTCATGCAAATCTAATCTGGCTTCGTATACATGTATAATCATTAAAACAAACAAACAAAAAATCCTGTCTTTAGATAAATAGAATTTGAGAGTTTATTTCACCATGCAGACATTGACTACGTTTACATGGACAGCAGTAATCTAATTATTGACCTTAATCTGAGTAAGACAACAATGTGATTAAGGTGTTTACATGAGTCGCTTTTAGAATACTCCTCATGTACCCGTTTTACATTTTATCGAACACAGTTCGATTAACAGCACACGTCATTACGTCACCGTGCCCTGACGTCCCTCCAGAATTTCACGTATCAACATACAGTTGGTCTTCGTTATGGTACCGTATACAGTTTTGGGTGTTTTTATAAAAAAATTTTTTACGAACGTTTCAAGTGCGGTTAATTATTTGTCATGCTATACGTGCAAATAGACAACTGCTTGAAGCCATGGAATGCGTCCCAAACCGCGTACTTGCCGTCTATATAGTAGCCAAGATACATGTATTTCTCCTACTACAGTCCTATAGTAGGCAAGTATGCGGTTTGGGATGCAGCCGTGCTCTCTTTTTTGCCGTAAAACGGTTGAGCACTGCCGTGTGTGATCGTGTCCTGTCGCAACATGCGGTGAAAACTCTCACACGACATAAATAGTGTGATTAAGGTGTTTACATGTCTGTTATACACGTCGATAATGCGACTAAAATAAGAATACTAAACATGTTCGAATTCGATTTGTGTTTACTACGAGTATGACCTTTATCGGATTACGGTAATTAAAAATAGCTGTTTACATGGTAGTTTCATCAGAGTATTGTCTTAATCGGGTTAATAGTGGATTATTGTTGTCCATGTAATCGCAAAAGGGGGCTTTTACAGTTTGTTGGAATATATATATTTTTTTTATTGAAACAAGAAAAGACTATACATGTTATCTAAAAAAAAAAAATTACCCCAATTTTTCCCTACTATAAACAAGTTCAACACTTGTCAAAGTTTTGAAGAATCAATGTAGTATTTTCAGATGTAGCTCATCCAGAAACTGTCGTTTTTTCGATTGTGAATAATATGGCAGTACGCAAAGCTCTGTCCAGTTATGCCTTTTTTGGGAACCATTTTCAATGCAAAATTTCGAGCAAGAATAAACACAATATTTACCCATATTGTGTCTGACATACCAGAAACTCAATATTAGCTTCTTGTTTATAGAACTGTTGTATAAAATCTGTTGTATTAAAATATCACACTCACAGTCATGCTGTTGTACTGAATATCGGCACAGCTGTAATTACCTGCAGCAAATCAGAGCCGTGCTGATATTCAGTACAACAGCACTTGCTCATGTGATATTAATTAAGCTATATAGTCTAAGAGATGTTATTGGTCCTATTCTCTTAAATTTTTTAACACTGTCATTTCTACCTGTAGTGTCTTGTCTTAAGATTGCTTCTAGCTTTCAGTAATATATATCTCATTTGTCAACATGGTTAAAATGTGTGTGATATCATCCTTACTAGTCTAAGAAAGTAACAATACAGTATTATTTCCTATTTCCTTATTAGGTCACACATTCTTACTGGTACACAGTCACAGCCCTTATGATAACACAACACTTAGATTTCACAATCAAAAGATAATAAGAAATGAGATATTTACTCACCTGAGGATGACACAGCAGGCATCATTACAGCCTGTTTTTTTTTTTTTTAAAAAAAAGACATTAATATATAACCATTTTTATATAAACTGAAGAATTAAATCATAGCATGCTCAAAAAGTGAGCTCCAAGTGATTTATTTAAGATTAAGAAAAGCTCACCGTTTCAGTTGGTTGAAATATGAAAGCTAGTGGAGAGTAAAAACATACTTTAAATCATCTTAGACCAAACATTAACCAAAAGGTTTAAGGCTTAATAAATAATGTCCAGACAACAAATCAAGATTTACAATCAGTGTCTATTTCTGTCTTATTATATACCAGCCTCTGGTGTTTGTCTAATCCTATCACTTGGCTTTATTTGTATTTCATTACCTTTGCGTCTGTAGAAGACACCGGGGAGATGGTTAGAACGTTTGAGGTAGAAGAACGAGGCGACAGAGAGAATGAGGAAGAGACTGATCAGCAAAGTGCCCAAAAGGACAGAGGCTGCTACACCCGGACCACCTGTCAATACAAAGAAAACAAGTAAAAGTACTTTGTGTACAGCATTGATAAAAGTTGTATTTCTGAATGATTCAACAATATCGGACAAAATAACATACTCCAGTATTATGGCCAGAGTGCCAACAACCCAATTTATTAGAATTGTGTGTAAAATGATATCAGAGGCATCACATCCACATCTGCTCTTCCCATCCAGAGAAACAATCCACAAAGCTACAGAATCTGGGTTGTTGGAGAGTCGTAATTGATCTAACAGCTAAAATGCTTTTGAAAGCTCCAGGTCAAGCAAACCGTAGAGAATATGATTAACTGACCAGATGGTCTCAAAATATTGCTATATACACAAGCCTTTATTTTTTATTTATTTATATATTTTTTTTATACTTGCATGAAATAAATAGTATGCTATTTTTGCCAAAACTTACTAAAAGTGTAAATGCTGTGAGCTTACCTATCTTGACTATTGTGGATATTGAGGTGCGGTCGACAGCTAGCATAAAGTAAAAAGGGAGACAGAAAAAAATTAATAAAAACCTAATAGAGAAAAAAAACCCTAAACAACAATAATTATAAATAAATAAATAAATAAATAAATAAAAATAACCACCCAACAGGTGGTCATACTATGCTTTGCAAAACAACAAAGCCTATGACAGTACTCTCTCTAGATTTATCTATATCCATCCAGCTTATATTATCTTGTTTTTTACATATACTCACACACACACACACACACACATACAGTATCTCACAAAAGTGAGTACACAGCTCACATTTTTGTAAATATTTGATTATATCTTTTCATGTGACAACACTGAAGAAATGACACTTTGCTACAATGTAAAGTAGTGAGTGTACAGCTTGTATAACAGTGTAGATTTGCTGTCCCCTCAAAATAACTCAACACACAGCCATTAATGTCTAAACCGCTGGCAACAAATGTGAGTACACCCCTAAGTGAAAATGTCCAAATTGGGCCCAAAGTGTCAATATTTTGTGTGGCCACCATTATTTTCCAGCACTACCTTAACCCTCTTGGGCATGGAGTTCACCAGAGCTTCACAGGTTGCCACTGGAGTCCTCTTCCACTCCTCCATGACGATATCACAGAGCTGGTGGATGTTAGAGACCTTGTGCTCCTCCAGCTTCCGTTTGAGGATGCCCTACAGATGCTCAATAGGGTTTAGGTCTGGAGACATGCTTGGTCAGTCCATCACCTTCACCCTCAGCTTCTTTAGCAAGACAGTGGTCGTCTTAGAGGTGTGTTTTGGGTCGTTATCATGCTGGAATACTGCCCTGCGGCCCAGTCTCCGAAGGGAGGGGATCATGCTCTGCTTCAGTACGTCACAGTACATGTTGGCATTCATGGTTCCCTCAATGAACTGTAGCTCCCCAGTGCCGGCAGCACTCATGCAGCCCCAGACCATGACACTCCCACCACCATGCTTGACTGTAGGCAAGACACACTTGTCTTTGTACTCCTCACCTGGTTTCCACCACACACGCTTGACACCATCTGAACCAAATAAGTTTATCTTGGTCTCATCAGACCACAGGACATGGTTCCAGTAATCCATGTGCTTAGTCTGCTTGTCTTCAGCAAACTGTTTGCGGGCTTTCTTGTGCATCATCTTTAGAAGAGGCTTCCTTCTGGGACGACAGCCGTGCAGACCAATTTGATGCAGTGTGTGGCGTATGGTCTGAGCACTGACAGGCTGACCCCCCACCCCTTCAACCTCTGCAGCAATGCTGGCAGCACTCATACGTCTATTTCCCAAAGACAACCTCTGGATATGACGCTGAGCACGTGCACTCAGCTTCTTTGGTCGACCATGGCGAGGGCTGTTCTGAGTGGAACCTGTCCTGTTAAACCGCTGTATGGTCTTGGCCACCGTGCTGCAGCTCAGTGTCAGGGTCTTGGCAATCTTCTTATAGCCTAGGCCATCTTTACGTAGAGCAACAATTCTTCTTTTCAGATCCTCAGAGAGTTCTTTGCCATGAGGTGCCATGTTGACCTTCCACTGACCAGTATGACGGAGTGTGAGAGTGATGACACCAAATTTAACACACCTGAGACCTTGTAACACTAACAAGTCACATGACACCGGGGAGGGAAAATGGCTAATTGGGACCAATTTGGACATTTTCACTTAGGGGTGTACTCACTTTTGTTGCCAGCGGTTTAGACATTAATGGCTGTGTGTTGAGTTATTTTGAGGGGACAGCAAATTTACACTGTTACACAAGCTGTACACTCACTACTTTACATTGTAGCAAAGTGTCATTTCTTCAGTGTTGTCACATGAAAAGATATAATCAAATATTTACAAAAATGTGAGGGGTGTACTCACTTTTGTGAGATACTGTATATACACACACATACATACATACATACATACATACATACATACATATATATATATATATATATATATATATATATATATATATATACACACACATATACACATACACACACACACACACACATACATACACACTATTCTCAGGTACAGTGCAAACTGCATAAAGTATACTTAAGTATAATAAGAAATGAATAAATATAATTATTGAAAAAAAAAAAACTATATATCACCTTCATCTCACCCAACACTTACTGGTGTTGCACAGTGTCAAGTTCTCCAGATCTGAAGTTAAAGAGTCACACTGCACACACTGAACAGTGCTGTTCTCCAGAACGTGGAGACACCCTAGTGGACAACAAACGTCATCATTAGATGACCTGAATGACCTGTACATTCATATACATCAAACTTAAAAGTTATAATCATCAAATATCAAACACCAGAGAGGTGATCCATGAGCTAGTGAAAGAAAAAAAATTAATACGTAAAAATCTAAGGTATACGTAAAAATCAAATGAAGAATGAAAAGTTTACATTTAAAGCACATATAGTACATGAAATATTACAGTACTGTGGAATTCTCAATTCTGATTGCTCAGAAGTCTTATACAACACTGGCTTGGACAGTAGTGCCAGCCACAAGACAAATCACAGGTTTGTATCAATGCGCTCATTCTAACATGTGGTTTCAGGAACACTTCCACAGCAACTTGTATCTCAGATATGCCACATAAATAGATTAAAAATGGTTTGTAATCGTCGATATGGTGACGTGAGGAGACGTTTCTTTAACCATTTTTGGAAGGAGTCTCCAGTGTCAGAGCTTTGTAACAGTCAGAGATAAAGCTTTAACATTAAGATTTCTGACATGGGAAAGCTTTCAGTACTGAAAGTGGTTTCTCAGTAACGAATCAACAAATGTGTTTTTGCATCATTAATTTAAAGAGAGAGAGAGAGAGAGAGAGAGGCGCTAGTGAAGGAATTACTGTTTAAAGATGTTATAATAAAAGTAATAACACGAACTAAGTATTACAGGAAAACAAACAACAGGATCTTTTGATCTGGCCTGACACATTATGTTTCGTTCCATACTTAAATCCTTGTGTGCAAGTGTGTTTTAATGAAGAGGCATTTAATCCTAAGTGCTATTTTAAATACAGTGCACTTCTCAAATTTCAGCACTGAACACCTCTATATCCCTCCTTAACGGCATTCACACCGTGTGCGTCTATTGTAAACAAAACGCATTCTGAATGTGAATCCCAACTGAACGTGTGTAAAAAAAGGCAGATAAACGAGTACCACAATGTGTGCTGTTTATGCAGGTTTCATTCATTTTCTGTGTTCTTTTACAGCAATCATCTAGGTTTCCTAGTAAAGCCTAGAACAAACACAAACACAAACACACACACACACACACAATTTAATATGTTAAATCACTTGCCATATTATTTAGTGATAGGTCATACACCTTTAATATTTAACTCAATACAAAGATGTATTTGAAAACTTTGACTCTTAATTGTAAAACCAGTATTGGGGGATAATGTACTGAATAAATGTACTTTCGCATGTGCTAAAAGGAAAAACAAAAAACAAAACAAGACACATACCTGGATTCGTGGAATTTCTAACGCAAAAAGTGCAACCCAGATGATGTAGCAGACTCTAATCATTATGAAACTAGTCCTGTGGGTTAGATTAATATTGGTTCGAATCAGTGCTGATTTAAGATCATATGTACAGTATATCGCTCCCCATGACGTCTAGTACATTAGATGAGCTTTAAGTCCAATGAACAAGTCACATTCAGCATCACACCTGTCTGAATGATTAACATGATGAATTACGCTTATTTCCACAGTAAATCCTTTCACCCACTAAACCACCAAGACATACATAGTGAAGGATAACTTTAGCATTTAGCTAGTACATACTCTACCATCTCATATCAGTATGGCTAGGTGGCTAATATTACTTTGCCGAGTGTTTTGAATCTCGAAGACCGTATAATTTCCTGTCAAAAAATACATAAAACAGAGACAGACATTTATCATTTTATAACAGTGGATAAAAACAAACCTGAACTTACCTACTCAAGCATCACAGCTTGTACAACGCGTTTCTACACCAGCGCACTTCCTGTTTATCAGGTCATTTGCCAAAATAAAAGTTGATTGTTATCTACGTGTAGAGTACTTCAGTTTTTTGTTGTTGTTGTTGTTGTTTGGTTATATTTCGTTTTATATATGAATAGCTATAGTAGAACATCAAACATGACAAATATCAGAAATGTGCACTGCAGTTCCAATCATAAAACACATCTTAAAGCAAGTCATTTGCTCTTATTTAAGGCGATTCAACACCTAAAAGAGCTTGATAATGATCCTAGCTGATGAATGAACTCATGTCAATGCATACAGGTGAGGAGATGATGGATGTGACTTGTTGGTGTGATTTGTTGAAGTTTCTCACGCATTATAAATCGTGATTTAAGACACAATCTTAAATAAGAACCGATCCAGACCCACAGGACTAGTTTGATACTGGACATATTTGAAATGATTATTGCATTTTTTCATTTATAGTTATATATTAACGTTGTGGAACGTCAATGAAAAGTTAGTTCCTGTTATCATTTTATGATTTACAGCAGCTATAAACTCACTTTACTTCACTTTCTCTTGAAGATAAGCCTTGTGTGTCCTTATGGACATTTTTCTTTTTGTTGTTGTTGTAGAAAATCATTTTGTCTGTGTTAATGCAAACAGCATAAATTTCGCAAAAGGTGTGTATTTTTATTGGAATTTTACTATTTCACCCTCATTTGCTTTTATCTGGGCCGGATTATCCGGTGGACATTATGGGCATGGGCCCGTGTGCACTTGGGGTCCAAGCGAGGGTAAGAAAATATTTTTTTTCCTTTCCTTTTTTTGGAGGACAGTGTCTGGTTTGGCCACACAAGATTACAAAAAGACACTCTCCAATTCACATCAAAGCCTGAGTTGACAGAGTATGTTGATAACCAGCGTCATTGTACCAATATAGCCTGATGGGATTGGTTTGGTTTTGTCAACTCGAAACTAATCCCGTAACCTTGAGTTTCTTCAACTAGCTTCATGATACAGGCTCCTTTTACGGTATTTACATAACTGTGTATGTGTGTGTGTGTGTGTTATCCGTAATCCAATCCACAACAGGCGGCTCTGGATGCAGGTTTTAATTCTAGCTGAGCAGGAGCTGCACCTGAATCCACCTGTGTAATCAACTGTTCTTTGGATCTTGAACCTTTACTGGTGGAAACAAATGCTGTATTTTTTTTTCATACCAAAAATATTTGCTTGATATTAAAGAGGTTGATTTATTGGAGTTATAAGTAATAAACTTTGTATTTTTACCAACACAAATTGATTCTAATGAGGAAGATGTCATTTTTTTAACCAAGCAAACAGTAGGTTATTACGGAGCCCCCCTAGTGTCAGGTAAGAAAAAAAATACAGCCATGTGTAATCCATACCCTCAGTTTTGCAAACCGTACCCTCAGTTTTGTAATCCGTACCCTCAGTTTTGCAATCCGTACCCTCAGTTTTGTATTTTTAGTTTTGTATTTGAATCAGTGCTTGCTTTCCATCAGGTTTGATTCTGAAGAGAATGTTTAAAAAAAACCCTAACCTTGTTTCAACACTGAAATCAGATGTGGTTGAAACATAATGCTTGATCAATATTTGATTAATGCTTTTAACCAGCTAATGAGAGCCTGCTTTACTGTGAGTTACTCAGACCTATAGGAGCACAAATAAATATTTTGTTATCTTTGTCTTTGTTTCACTGTTTCTTAAAAAAAAAAAAAAAAATTGTGGATGTTTTGAGAATATTACAAAAAGCTACGTATAAACCTATAGATCCTGTCTTGTCTTTTGCCCCAGCAGTGGTGTAATATTGAGCTTTCAAAATTGTTTGTTTTAAATACCTGCCAAATGGTTTCATTTATTTGATGTTTTAAAAAACATATACAGTACCAGTAATATTTCTAAAGATTTAGAAATTTACATTACATTCTGTTCAGAATTGAGTTATGTGCTTAATACAGACATTTATATTGTGCATATATTGACTTTAGACATAACTACAGACTTAAGGTCTATTAAGACTGTTACAGTTTGGTCTGTTTGGATGTAAGTACATTATTCTTGTGTGATATTGACTTAAGAAAGGAGCAGTATTAAGTCAAGTGCAGCTAATAGTTTGATTTAACCACAAAGCTGTATGTCTCTGTAATTTAATGCTGTAAATACACTAGGAAAAAAACTAGGAAATGCAATTCAAGGCCAATATTAAATACATAAATTATGAGATTTTTTTTTGTCCGCTATGGTGCCTTTGTGTTCTGGAGACTATTATTAATGAATAGTATTTAAATGTTTTCCCCCCTCCATCCTCCACCAGCAAAGACATCATTTTAATCTGAGACATTGCTTATGTAGAGAGTTTTTATGGATAAAATGACGAACAACAGTTACCTTAAGTAAGCAGTAGCACACATGAGTGCTTAGTCAGCTTATCATTTAAATTGCTCCCATATTTTCTTTATAGGAGAACATATTGAAGTAACAAAAACATTGGCATTGTTTTATTACTTTGACATCTCAAAATAGTGAATTTAAAATGTGATTTAAAAAACGGCTATATCCCACATACACATTAAAATTTCATGACCTTCATTAAGCATAAAAAAAAACCAACACCACACAAAATAAAAGGATGTGCTGGATCGAGTGCTATTTTATTTGCTTGTGTGACCTCAGAGGTGTGAGCTACAAGCAAATAATTTGCATAATGTGAATGTTGCAACCAGAAATTCATTATTATAACTTCAATTTTACACCTACACCCTATACAGCGTTTACTGTAAACAAAACTACTTGGTGATTCTGTTCAAAGTGAACAATGCTACCACGCACAGAGTTACAAAAAGAGCATTTATCCCTATAAACCCATTTTGTTTTCTTTATATTTTGATAGGAGAATTTCTTCACGTGGAAAATTATAGGGGCGCACGCAGGGTAGCACGTTCGCCTCACACCTCCAGGGTCCGGGGATCGAGTCCCGCCGTGGCCCTGTGTGTGCGGAGTTTGCATGTTCTCCCCGTGCTGCGGGGGTTTCCTCCGGGTACTCCGGTTTCCTCCCCCAGTCCAAAGACACGCATGGTAGGCTGATTGGCGTGTCTAAAGTGTCCGTAGTGTATGATTGGGTGTGTGAATGTGTATGTGATTGTGCCCTGCGATGGACTTGCACCCTGTCCAGGGTGTACCCTGCCTTGGGTTTTAATGATATGGCTGATCAGTGTATGTATTTATATTTATTTAAATAGATTTTTATAACAGGCACAATGCAGAGTTTAATGTTACATTAAATGTTATAATTAATGAAAAATACAATTAATGCAATCTAATAAAATCAAAATGTTGGTTTTGTATCAGTTTAAATCACAGGCTTGGCTTTAATTCTTTAAACCACGTTGACACTTCAGTTTTAAAAAGTGATGGTATCCATAAGCAGTGCCTTGCTTTCAATAACGTCCTTCAGCCATTTTTCTCGGAATCTGGTTTTTCCTGGAGTATGCACCGTCTCGCTGGATTCTACCTGAAACCTGACTCGCACAGGCATCGTGCTTGGTTTGGTAGAGGAGGTGCTGCAGGTGAAGTAGACCGACGCTGTGCTGTGAGGTACAGGGCGGCGGCGGCTCGGCATGCTCCACAGCGCCCTGTAGTGGAACTGTTTCTCAAACTCCAGTTCATTCTCCTGCAGGAACTGGACGCTGAACAACCACCTCGGCTCCACCTCCCAGGTGCACATATACTCCTCGATTTGGGTTTTTCCTACACTGATTGTAAAGTCTTTGCAAGCGACCCAGTCGATGTTCCTGATCTTGAAATCCAGCTGTTTGTTGTCCGGTATTGGCGAGCGAGTCAGCGTGCACTGAGCGCCGTCTAACACACTCTTAACGAGCTCAGAGGCTCTGAGATCCAGCAGATCATCTCCTGGTTTAGTATCCATTGAGTTATGTCATTAATTTGAAAGGATCCTCAATTATACTTTAAATGTCCTTAGAGAAAAATCAGCATGCGGTCTATGGGCGTCGCTAGGCATTAATAACATCCGGGACCGCTCTCGGCATAAACAGACATTGCCATGGCAACGCCCAACAAGTACTTGAATATATTGTTGTTTTTTCCCCCCTTTACATATAACTGCACATTCATACAGTTATCTAATGTAACTGCACATTCATAAGTAATCTATTGTAATCTAATACAATTATCTTAATCCAATCATGTAGCAGCAGCAAAATGCATTTTATATATCATTTATATATACTTAGCGAAAAAAGAAAGGTCCCTTGTTCAGGAGACTGTATTTTAAAGATAATTCTGTAAAATCCAGATAAGCTTTACAGATCTTTATTGAAAAGGGTTTAAAGAACGTTTTCCATGCTGGTTCAATGAACCATAAACAATTATTGCACATGCACCTGTGGAGCAGTCCTTAAGATCCAAACAGTTTACAGGTGATAGGTAAGTAAGATCACAGTTACAATAACTTAGGACACTAAAGAGACCTTTCTACTGACTGTGAAAAACACCAGAAGAAAGATGCCTAAGGTTCCTGTTTACCTGCGTGAACATGCCATAGGCCTGCTGCAATGAGGCATGAGGACTGCAGATGTGACCAGAGCAATAAACTGCAATGTCTGTAATGTAAGACGCCTAAGTCTACAGGGAGACAGGAAGGACAGCTGATCGTCCTTGCAGTGGAAAATTACATGTAACCGTGTGTCCCCCCCAGACGTGATCAAGAACTTGCAAATGCCTTGGTGGAAGAGTGGAGTAACATCTCACGGCAAGGACTGACAAATCTGGTGCAGTCCATGAGGATGAGATGCTCTGTAGTACTTAAAGCAGCTGGTGGCCAGCAGATACTGACTGTTACTTTTAATATTGACCCCCTCCTTTGTTCAGGGACTCATTATTCCATTTATGTTCGTCAAATGTCTGTGAAACTTGTTCAGTTTATGTCTCAGATGTTGAATGTTTTTATGTTAATACAAATATTTACACATGTTAAGAAATTTGCTGAAAAAAAAAGCAACTGCATGTGAGAGGACGTTTCTTATTCGATGCATTTTATATATATAGTTACTATACTAAATTAGTGGATTATCACACAGCATCAAAACAGTGTAAAACTTTTTACTTCAAATGCATTTCACTTGGTAAATACACTCACTTTATTGTCCACTTTATTAGGAACACCTGTACACCTGCCAATAATGTGGCTGCAGTGCAGTGCACTAAATCATGCTGCAGATGCGGGCCAGCAGCTCCGGGTAATGTCCAACCATCAGAATGGAGGGGGAAAAAAATGTGATTTCAGTGATTTTGATTTTGGCAAGATTGTTATTGCCAGATGGGCTGGTGGGAGTATTTCTATAGCTGCTGATTTCCTGGGATTTTCACGCAGAACAGTTTCTAGAGTTTACTCAGAATGGTGCAATAAAGAAAAAGCATCCAGTGAGCCGCAGTTCTGCATACAGAAACACTCTGTTGATGGGAGAGGTCAATAGAGAATGGCCAGACTGGGTCAAGCTGACAGAAAGGCTACAGTCACTCAGATAACAACTCTAAAGTTGGGGTGAATAGAAAAGCTCACCAAAACTGCACAGCTGAAGATTAGAAAAATGTAGCCTGGTTTGATGAATCCCGATTTCTGCTGAGGTACACAGAGGGTAAGGTCAGAATTTGGTACCAACAGCATGAATCCATGGACCCAACCTGCCTTGTGTTAGCAGACCAGGCTGGTGTAGGTGGTGTAATGGTGGCTCCTTATGGCTACTTCCAGCATGATAATGCTCCGTGTCACAAAGTAAAAGTCGTCTCAAACTGGTTTCATGAACATGACAAAGAGTTCAGTGTTCTTCAGTGGCTTTCCTAATCACCGGATCAGAATCCAGTAGAACCACTTTGGGATGTGGTAGAATGGGAGATTCACAGTATGAATTGTGTGATGCAATCATGTCAACACAAACCAGAATCTCAAAGGAATGTTTCCAACATCTTGGGGAAGCCATTTCACGAAGAACTGAGGCTGTTTTGTGGGAAAAGGGAGGCCCTACCCAGTACTAGCACAGGGTTCCTAATAAAGTGCTCGGTGGTTGTAAGCTGTATGTACATAAACTGTCTCACTCACTTTGTGAATTATTAAATATACAGTGTTTTAAATGTTGCATTTGAGGTATGGAAAGAGCAAAGTCAGGATGCACAGTGTTACATGGACCAAACATTCTCAGCATGCTGTGACCTTTAATCAGCTGGATTGAGTCGCGCGCGCACGTAGCGCTGATTTGAAGCTACTTCAGGCGTCGCAGACTTTCAATAAGCTGCTGTCATTAAACAGCGGTTATTTTAAACATACCTTGAGTGAGTTTTTCAGAACAGTCTAATGGTATTGTGGGGCAAAAATACCGAATTAGCAAGCATGGGCGGACTAAACAGCAAACTAACTAGGTTATATAAACGAGACAAATAGCGAGAAAACCGAACTGTAGCTAACGCTAGACTGCTAATACTAGTATCGCATTGCTAGCTAACTAGTTTAGCCGACTTATAACGAGAATTATCGCATAGCTATTCATTCGATATTTTCTTTGTAGTAATTGTACAGCAACACGGAAGCATGAAGCCGAACATTTGGAATGTAAAGGATATTTTGAACGTCCCAATGAACTCTGTGTAAGTCTGAGTTTTACAGATTGTGTATTTATGGGTAGTAACGCAGACTATTAATCAGGGGTCTTATTTCATAGGGGTGCAAGACCAGGTAAGGGAGGTGCCACCAGTGACTACTCGAGTCTGCCTGACTCTCAGTTTCTGTTTGGATCTCAAACCTGGCCTGAAAATTCTCAAAGCTTTTCCCAGGAGATAAGTGGACAGTCCAGAGGCTCTCATCAGGCCTCACAGGAGGTACAATTAAATATCTATGATCTCTTTCTCTGTAGAAGTTACTTGAAAGCAGGTGCGCTTGGTGTTTTCATTATGCACCAATTATAACTGCATGGGATGTACTATGAAGTCTTCTCTTCATGTGGTGCAAACATTCTGCTCATCTTTTCATAAAGTGAATCAATTTATTTGTTAATCTATTTCCCTTTATGTGTAATAAATCTAGAATATTTGAAAGTTCCACTTTTTGAATTAAATTACGGGGAAAAAATGAACTTTTTCCTCGATATTCAAATTTTTTGAGATGCACCTGTACACTATGCACTCATACACTATGTAGTTGTGCACTATGTACTCAACCATGTAGTATATGAATTCTATAAGTGTGACAGAGGGCTCGGTCACGAGCACTGCATTTACACACACACATATCCACTCCATTACAGCACCTAGTATTCCCATTCAGTCTCCCAACAAAGTACTAACCAGGCCCAACTTTGCTTTGCTTCCGGCCATACCACTCTAACACTCTAAAGCAAAGCTGGGCCTGGTTAGTACTTGGTTGGGAGACGGAATGGGAATACTAGGTGCTGTAATGGAGTGGATGTGTGTGCGTGTTATGTATGCAACTGGTGTGTTAACCTGCCCTAGTGTGCACCCAAGGGTAGGGAAAACTGGAAAACGGGTGGATAGTGGATTATGCGTGTAAATGTAGTGCTGCCGCAATCGTGACGGAGCCCTCTGTCACATTAAGGTTATTTTTTCATTCAACATTGGAGTCTGATAGTCCCTCCCCCTCTGCTACGTAATTTAAAGCTGCGACAGTTGATTGCATGAAGTGTCCAACGTCCCACACTTTGTTTTTTCGGTTTATTAAGTGCATCATCCGGGTATTTAAAGTGTACTTTTTCTATTTGCGATTTTCAGTGTGAACACAATACTCACACTATACTAAAAAATGGCATAGAATAGTGCATAAGTACATGAATTGGGATGCACCTTGGGTGATTAGAAAAAAACAACTGTCCACTTTGGGTGAGCCTATGCCAAAGACAGCCTCAGATTCCTGTTCTTGGCTGACAGGAGTGGACTGGTCTTCTGCTGTTATAGCCCATCCATTTCAAGGTTCGATGTTTTGTGAATGCCGAGATGCATTTTGTGCTTGTAAAGAATGATTATTTGTGTTACCGTTTCATTCCTGGCAACTCGAACCGATCTGGCCGTTTTCCCGGGACCTCTCTTACCAACAAGGCGTTTCCACCCACAGAACTACCACTCACTCCATGTTTTTTGTTTTCCACATCATTCTGTGTAAACTCTAGAGACTGTTGCGTGTGAAATTCAGGAGATCAGCAGTTTCTGAACTACTCAAACCAGCCCTTCTGGTAACAACATCCATGCCACGATCAAAGTCATATCGATCACGCTTTTTTTTCTTCATTCTGATGTTTGTGAAGCTCTTGACCTGTATCTGCATGATTTTTTGCATTGTGCTGCTGCCACATTATTGGCTGATTTAGATAACTGCATTGAGGTACAGGAGTTCCTAATAAAATGGACAGTGAGTGTACACTTGCACTTGGTCAAGTTATGATAAGGCATATCTTTCAGATTATAAATTCTTTCAGATTCTAACTTTATCACTTTGTCTATGCAGTTTGCTTTTTGTAGTTTTTTTTTTTTTTCCTGCAAAAAATTAAATTTGTGGATAAAAGTGAAAGCCACATTAGCAAAAAGCTACAATGTAAATCTAAAACCTTTTGAAGAACTGTTCAAATTAAAAATCTGCGCAGTGTTTTGAGTTTATGTTACCTCATTTTTGACAGATATATGAAACGAAGGTGTCAACCAACTATCACTCCAAGCCTGTACTGTTTTGTGATAGCAAAGTAACCAACATTTCGGGTGGTAGAGCCATGGGTATTTTAGAGAGATTTGAAGAGGAGAAGAGAAAAGCTAAAGAGATGTAAGTACACCTATTCATATCTGTTCCTTATGCTCCTTGAAAAAAAATAAAAATAAAAAATAAATAAATAAATTTGGTATGTCTAAGGACGCAGGTGATTTGTTGTGAAAACATAGTGTGAAAATGTCACATGGTATAAAAGATTTAAAATGTCTTTCACTTTTAAGTCTGTAGTTTTTGTAATGTAAACATTTAAAGCATGTGCTGTAAATTATGCTGATTTATACAGTGAAATTCTCGTTGGAGTCCGGCAGTTGCATGAAAGCCTGGAAAATGTAAGTGATAAAGGCAGAATTACAGCCTATGTAGGTCTTTAATTTGGATTATATTAGTTTATGTATAGTTTTATTTATCTATGTATGTCTGTTTCAGATCAAAAAGACTTTTCTGAACTGTATTGATGGAAGTTGTCACATAACCAGAGCAGCAGTGGCTGAAGGAATGGATCATTTCAGAAAAACAAGTAAATATTATTGTCAATTAATATTTCCTGTGTTTTGTATGTCTCTATCTTAATACCGTGGATTACAGTTTACTCTTTTGCTAATGCAACACATTGAGACCTTGGAAGTCTTTTGTCCAGCAGAGGGCAAAAATGTAGAAAATCACTGAACAGTTTTTATTATTGTTTGTTTTCGAGTTGTCCATCCATTCATGATCCTTGTTAGCGTGATATCTCAGGAATGAGCAGTTGAAAGTTTGTAGATTTTATATGGAATTATCATTGAAACCTGCAGATGTGTTGAATAGATTTTTCAATAGATCCAAACAGTGTCAAGGTCACAGCAAGGTGAAATGTCTGAAATAGTTTTTCTTCAATAGCTTCCTTCCCTGTTTGTCATACAGAATTACTTACACCTTCATGTTGAGGAAGTCGATGCCCATTTTCTGGCTAAATAAGAAGAACTAGGTGGAGGCATCCCCATCAATGCCATTTTTGTCACGTTCTAATTTTATTTATTTATTTGTTTGTTTGTTTATTTATTTTAATTGTTCCTTCTTCATGTTCAGTGTTTTTTTGTGTGTTTTTTTTTTTTTCCTGTCAATATCATTTGCATTACAGTTCAGGATCATTTTGCCACCATAAAGGAAAACATAGCAAGTCAGACTGAACTGCTGATGAGCCAAACGCGTAAAGAGATGGACAATGAGACTAAGGTAAACAAAATCTGAAACGGAAGCTAAGTTATACTTATGATTTATTTAGAATGATAATTAAAGGATCCTGTGTTTCTTACATTTAAAGGGCTCATTCCAGTCAAATATGTTTTGCTCTGCAAAAAAAAAAAAATGAAATTCCTGCTATTCTCCAGTGCTAGTTTTGCCATTATTGTAGAACTACTGAACCAGGCAGCTTCTTCAAAGAGCTCAGCACTTTCATCAGCAAGTGTTACTCCATCCATTTTAGTTGAATTGTAAACAATCTTCGGTGACGGCACAACTAGCTTTACTTGAGATCACTTAGTAAGCACTGTTTCCAGTAGTTGGCATTTGTGTATATATATATATATATATATATATATATATATATATATATATATATATATATATATATATATATATATATATATATAAAAGTTGTTCAAAGTCCTTAGCTGTTCAAGTGATATACAGTTATTTATTATTGCTAATTCGCTGCAGTTGATCTTAAAGATCAGAAAGGATTTGGGATTAAGGCTTGGTCTTATATTAAAGGCAATTTCTACTGTGTTTTTAAAATGTTAAAAGAATCGTTTTATCTATGACATAAAAGCAAACCACAAAGCATTAGATTGCTTGCCAGTATGTTGATTTGTCTTTTATTACAAATAATAATTTTTGCAAAATTCATTGCCACAAATGTGTACCTCTACATCAAACCTAAATTTAAACAAGTAAGGAATGCATGTTGTTATAAAAAAAAAAAAAAAAAAAAAAAAATTCCTTGCAGGGTGTGCGGCACAAAGTGGAGGGATTTTACCACCGGAAGGGAATTATTTTCTTCTTATTAAGTGTTTTATTCTTGTTATACCCACAATTGCAGTTTTTAACTTGTTAAGGAATTAATGATTTGTATATGTTTATGGTTGCATTTAATGTTGTACAATGTCCCCAAGACAAGTTAATCCCTGTTATCATTTATATTACAACAGCTGGAAACAGTTGTGCCTTCACCACCCTCTCTGTTTTCTCTCTATTGAAATTTAATAAGACAAAAAAGTTTCCTGGAATCCAGAAAGCGCAAAGGCTTCTGTCCTGAAGATAGAAGACTTAATGACCGCAAAGTGCTTACATCCAAGCCTCCCTCCATAAATGTGAAATAAACTTCACCCTAACAACAATTAGGCCTTTTTATTTGTTAAATAACACTGATTTTTTCCCCTCAATTATTATAAGATTTGTAGTGCATCTGCCCTACAAGTCCTTGTGAATGAGCTGTTAAAATAGTATAACATCACACATTTGAATGAGTGCATTAATATATATGTGTGTGTGTGTGTGTGTGTGTTATAGAAAATTAACACTTTCAGAATTCAACAGCACAGTGGTATAAATGGAATATAAAGCACACATGAATTACCAATCAGACTAGTTTGTTTTTATATCAGTATAGTTTGACTGAGGCTTGTTTATTTTCTCATGGCCCAGACATCATTAGCTCTGAAAGACTTGAGCTCACTTGTGCTCAGCCTCCAGCGGGACTTGGAATTACTGAAAGTGGAACAAAGCAAGGCGCAGCGTCTGCTTGGAGAGATTTTGTCTCTGTTTGGCACAATAACGACTGCTCGCTCCACTGGAGCTCATCACGGCGCTGTCCGAATGATTGACAACACTGTTCAGACATCACCTGGTTTGGTAGCGCAGTTCTGTGTTGTTTCAGAAGAAAAGAGTTATTATGAAGGTCTGAAGCTGTGCACTGAAGCATTTAATTACTCAGAGGGAAGAGTAGACCAGAGTATTTGTCCTGTTAAAAAAACATCTCCAGAGAAACCTAACAGAGGAGCATCTTTCCGGGCCATAGGCACTCGGCATTTTGAGAAGCAACGGCACATAGGAACGGAGAGGACTGACCCTAATGGCTGGCAAAAGTCTTACCATCTGCACTCAGTTACAACCAATTCTCCAAGCCCAGTGGCTTCCAGCACTGTCACTGCTCTTGTACAGGATCCTAAGAAGAATTACATGGTTGGAAGCCCTGTACATGTAGAACCAGTAAAGTCTTTGAACGATACGAATAAGAGCAAATCAGCAACCTGGATTGAGGTGCCCAGAGAGAAAAAAGTGCCTAAGCGAGCACAGAGATATCAGACCTTCAAGAAAAAGAAGAGAGCTTTGATTCTGCCACAGAGACGCCCTAATCAAGGGATGGCTTTGAATAATACGTTTGAGGATAGTCCACATGATGAAGACCAAGAAAACAGGGGGTCTCAGTCAGCGGTCAGTGCCTATCAGAAAACCAGCAAAGCTGTTTCAGGGAACCGTTTACCACTACAGCAGCAAAGCACAACTGGACTGATGAATATGAGTGAATGTGGACAGCACCTGAATCCTTGGTCCTGGTCCCAGAGCAGCAACAGTTCGCAGGTGACTGTGGAATACCAGCGAGCTGAATGGGAGACAGTGAAGCCTGAGCAAAAAGCCAATACTATACAGAGACCGAGAGTTACTTGGCAGCTCTTTGACTTCATCAGTGACTCTGATTAATTTGATGCGAGTTACACGAGAGATCGTTTTAAGACACAAAGCAAATTTTTTTTGGACTAGGACTTGGATCAGAATGTTTTTGTTGTTTCTCTGTAAAACACTGGCAAAGTTTGAGTTCTTTGTAGTTCTCCAGTGCATTTCTTCTGCTTCCCATGCACACGCAGGCATGTTTACTGTTGCCTTACATAACAGCAAAAATGATTTCTTACTAATTAGAACTTATTTCCTACATGATTTTCGAAATATTTTGGTTTCTGACCTTTTTTGTTTTGTATTGCTATGGATGTACAAACATGGCTACAGTAATATTTAGACAACTAAGTCACAGTGTCGGATGTGCAACAGAACATACGGTGCATAAAATATTGTTACAAAGAAAGCATCTCTGTAATACAGCTGAAGAATTAATTCATAGCGCATGCTTATATTTAATGCAAGTGAAGAAATCATTAATAGAGCATGTGAATATTTCAAAAGTACACCTTAGTGTTCGCTTCTTCAAACAGGAGTAAATGTTGAGCTTCTCTGTAATCTGTTACATTCACATGTCATAAGAGTTGTATACCTAAAAAAAAAAAAAAAATCTCTGAACGATTATTATTTTTTGAAAGTGCAGTTCAAAATAGACCATCAGTCTACAATCAGTCTACGAAGAATAAATCAACATGTATATTGTATCAACATATTTCACATGTTCAGTTCAGCCTTAAGTGAATAAAACACAACGTCCTTGTACAGCTGTGGAGATCTCAATTTTGTGAAATGCTTATATGTGCAAATTGTCAAATTTTGTGATTGCGTTTGCTTTTGTCATACATGGATAGTTTGTGTTATTCATCCACCAAGTCAGCTGGAGGGGGTATGAGTCTTCGCGGGTTAAGGTTCGCCACCAGACACACGTCATAACTGTCGTGCATCACAGCCTGTTTAACCACCACAGTCCACACATTCTCCCATGGATCCAACTGCAGGATATCCTTGGTGATGATGTCATGGCGGTCTAAGAAGAATTTTATCATTATAGTTGTGTGTGTGTGTGTGTGTGTGTGTGTGTATGTGTGTGTATATATATATATATATATATGTGTGTGTGTATATAAATATATATATAAATAAAAATGATTACAGTGATTTTTAAAAATATATCTAAGTTAAATTGTTGTTGCGTGTTGTTTATAGGGACATAAAATGAGAGGTTACAGCTAGATGAATGTTGCGTGGTGTGGTATATCTACCTGCTCCTTTATAGTATCCACAAGCGTATAGTTTTCCATCCACCACCCCAGCATTTGGTGCATTGCTTCGCAGTGACAAAAGTGGCCAGGGTAAGGGAGGACCATCCCTCCAGAAATCGCCATCAGGGTTGTAGATTTCTACTGCATCAAGACAGCGGCGTGACTGTCCACGATCTACACCCTCACATCCAATACCACCTGCAGGGCAGATGCAGAACTTGACATAGGAACAGAAATTTGAGATATGTTTAATTTAGTGTGTAAGATGTAATATGGCATACTTTCAGTTTAACTTGACCCTTTCTCTTACTAAAATTGTGTTAATCCTACAAGAACCAAGGAGTAAACAAATTAACTGCAAAACAAGTATTATGTAAAAGGTGGATATTTTTCCATCACAAACAATATTGACACCGCTTATAAATTGAATTCTAAAAATGCAATATTTATCATTGGCATTTGCTGGCACTTAGCATAACAAACATAGCAAGACAACAGCCCAAACAATATTAAGTTACTGCACTGTTGTGCTGTGCTTTTAAACCATTCCTAATTACTTCGGGCGGGGAAGTGTGTTTTTTTTTTTTTTCCCCACATATGTGGTATTTATTTTCAAATAAGTGGCATTTGAATTGAATATGTTGCTTTTATGTTTGTTGCCAAGTTTTACACTGGCTTCCCAGTAGATTGCTAAAAATAAATGCACTTAATATTCAAAGGCTTTTTGCTTCTCACCTATAACATAAATCTCCCCATTGAGGGCCACTGCACTGCAGCGATATTTGGAATATTTCATAGGACAGAGCTCATTCCACTTGTTGTTCTCTGGGTCATACACAAGCAGGCGGTTACTCATACGGTCAGGCTCCTCATCCGCATGATATGTCTGTCGTTCACAAGACGAGTCACAACAGGTGCAGTTAAACAAAGCAAGAAAAAGAGAGAGACAGAAACTGAGTAGGGTTACAAGCAAATACAATTACTGTTCTCGCTCAGTGTAATTTGATGTCATGTTGAGGTTATACAATCCTAGTTGTGCTCCTAGAAAAGCCAAGCAATGCACATTTTAGTGCTGCCTTTACTCTAACATTCACTTATTAATGGCTAATACAAGGACTCTTCAGGACCAGCTATACAATGCCAGATTGGAAACCTTAAAACAATGGGAATTACTCTAACCTGTGGTGTCCTTCCTCCAAGCACATAAAGGCAGTTTTTCATCCGGACAACACTGTGATGCGCCAAGGGCATTGGTAAAGGGGCGGCACTGCGCCAAGGGCCGCCCTGTAAAGACCAGCGTGCAACACTGTTGGTGATGAGGTACTGATTCTTCAGCATCATCTGACCCCCTATTAGGTACAGGTTATCACCCAGGGAACTCAGGGCATATGAGTCACGGTATTCTGCTGAGCTCAGGTGCTTCCAGCTACCCTGAGCTTCCTCATTATATCTAAAAAAAAAAAGAATAAATACAAAAATTAAAGTTAAATGGAAAATATTTAAGTACAATTAAACAATTATTTCTGCAATATACTCTCAAAAGACGTGTAATGATATGGAGATTGAGATAATATAATGCTATATATTTTTTTTTTACTGATTTAAAAAAAAAAGATTTTATTTTGCCTTTGGCTGCGTAAAAGTCATTTTTAATACTCTGTCCCACCAGATTAATCCCCTAAATACTTTGTAAATAATTGAAAAATGAGCAGTTACAACAGGAGAAATGAATTGTGCAACGCAGAGCCTAATTCAGATATGGTCAGATCATCCTTAATAGGCTTTGCTAGTAGTAGGCCAGTTACTCAATTATTACTATGTTCCAATGAACTATCCATACCTACACTTTACGATTATACTAATTTTGGACCTGTTTACCTAATATTTGCTGTACAATGTTAGTTTAAACAAAGATCGAGGTAGATTACTAAAGATGCAGTTTTGTTTCGGGAAAAAAAAAAAACCCAGACATTTTGTTTCACATACACTCCCTGACCACTTTATTAGTAACAACTGTACCTCTGTTCGTTCATGCAATTATCCATTCATGTGGCAGCAGCACACTGCATAAAGTCACACAGATATAGGTCAAGAGCTTCAGTTAATGTTCACATCAAAACATCAGGACATAACAGGCTACGTTTTCCCAATCTACAGCTGTCCACTTCCAGTGAGCCTGTTCTTGGCTGACCGGAGTGGAACCTGATTTGGTCTTCTGTTGTTGTAGGTCATATACCTCAATTTTTGGCATGCTGTACATTCTGAGATGCTCTTCTTTTCACCACGGTTGTAAAGAGTTACCGTAGCCTTCCTGACAGCTCAAATTAGTCTAGCCATTCTTGTCTGACCTCTCTCTTTAACAAAGCATTTTTGCCCACAGGACTACTGCTGATTGGACTTTTTTTTTAAACTCTAGAGACTGTTGTGTGTGGAAATCCCAGGAGATTAGCAATTTCTGAAATACTGAAACCACCCCAACTTGACCTGCATCTGTATGAATTTATTCATGGAACTGCTCACACATGATTGGCTGATTGGATAATTGCATGAATAAGCAGAGGTACCAGTGTTCCTAATAAAGTGGACGTGTGGAGTGTGTATGGACGTTAAATTATTGTAGCACTTGAGCCTTACTTGAAAATCTCCACATTCTTCTCCTTTTGTCTTGCCAACCTTCGTGGCCCTAACTCTCCAGCAACAACAATGTCATTGCGTTCCGTGACAACCCCAGCGCATACATATCCAAGGGCATCACCGTATCGAGGGGAAGTGATGAAAAATGTGCGCCCAGTTGTGGGAGCGTAACAGAAGCTGCGGTCTGAATAGCTTCCATAGCGTGAGCGTATTCCTCCGTTATCATTGCCAATGCATAGCAGTAGATCGGTCGTTTCCATGCCATAACGTAGCTTCAGCCGTCGGGCTGGAGCCTCTGGATGCAGACCTGCCGCTTCAATTGCATCCTCCATCATCTGTAGACATTCTGCATCAGCCAGCAGTGCTGTGTTGCGGCGCAGTGTCTCCTTCAGGTAGCTGACACTCACCAGTGGAAGGCGTACCTTCTGTAAGAGTTCTGGCAGCTGACTGGCACGATTTCCCTCCCCCAGACTCACTCCAACTGAGCAATGTTTCACCCATCGCAGCACTACGTCAAGAATGGTTTCCTCTCGGGTGACATTAAGGTCATCTGAAGCTAGCAACGCCCCAAGTTGATAGGCTTCCAGCTCCAGCACCTCCTCGCTCATACACACCTCTGTGAAGTGCTGCCGGAGGTAACGCTGAGCCTGGTCTACTAATTCTTCAGCTCCCAAATCGCGTGCATAGTAATAGATCCCCAGGCAGTTGGAGGCGTCCATGTTGTCCGTCATATAGATTTGGCAGCGCTTAAAGACATCATCCATCTGCAAGAGGAATGCGGCGACTGAGATACCCTGTACGTTGTCAGGGGAAAGTGGAAGCTTGGAGCTGTACATGTATTCCAGTAAGAGGGCTAAGCTTTGAGCTGGCATGTCTCTCAGTACCACCTGGCGGTTTACACTCTCACGCAGGCCACAGGTAAACATGACCCGGAAATATGGGCTGAACGCAGCAAGAACTGACCGGTGACATGGGAAGCTGAGGCCTTCCGCAATAAGTACCACATCTGTTAACTGCTCCGCTTCACGCATGTGATTCAGCTGTTCCAACAGCATCAGACCATGCTTAGCTCTCAGGTCCATTCTGCTTCTTGATGAGGATTTGTTTTTCTTCTTTAAAAAAAAAAAAATGTTTCACCTTAATCAAGGGTTTCCTTTAAGCTACAGACAGTCTGGAAGCCATCTTTTAAAAAAGGCAGGGACAGGTTATCTGGCAAAGTACAGAGCAAGACACAAGCTCAGCTGGTGCAGTTATTTGAGAGGGCACATCTGTGACAGTCTATTAGTGCATGTTGTTTAAATGTCAAAGCACAGAGACTGAACTATTCACAACACGTTTCTAACTTCTTTTCATGCATGATCATGTGCTGTATTTTTAATGCACATTAAAAAAAAAAGATATCTAATTATAAGTAAAACCCTGTCAAATACCACCAATGTTTAGTCAATACGTAACAAGCCTTCCGGTTAAATACAGATCACCTTCACTGCAGTTTCAAGTTCAGTATTACTACGAGGTGAGAGAAATATTAATTAAACCGATAAGATTAGGACATGCACTGATGAGTCGTACCAGAGATCTTGCTTGCAGTGTTCTTTGCCTTCAACAGGCAAGTCGTCCATTACATACACTTCATACACACACAGACACTGTGTCTGTGATAGTGCAAGGAGAAGGAGGGAGAGTGAGAGAAATCTGTTTACTGAACCCTCTGTGCCCCATGCTAAGCAACATGGCTAATAATAGACCATGGTGTTTCAAATAACCAATGGGGGGGAATCAGAAGAAACAAGATATTTTCTGAGGAAAAATGGATGAAAGCTGCAGTCTGTTCAGGAAGCTTTGTGTTAATATTTAGTGAAAAGTTAAACAAAAGGACAGTGTTTCTGTTCTTGTTGTTTTTCCTCACGTCTCAATGTGTGGAATGGCCCTTCAGGCTGCTGGGTATGTGGGGATTAGATTTCACCCCATCATGCTGTTAAAGTGATGTCAGGCCCTGCACTTGTGCATTCAGTTCTTAAAGGAGCATCTCATGCGAAATCAGTAGTTGGTTCACTAACTGTGAAACGAATTGGAAATATGACCTAAGGGCTTTGGAATATGGATGTAAATAGGGGTGTCTCCCTTAAATAAAGGATAAAGAGAAAGACAAGCTAATACACGCATACTCTACATGGCCAGTATGTGGACACCCGACCATCACACCCATATGTGCCCATTCCAAAACCATTGGCATTACCACAGATTTAGTCCTCCCTTTAACGCTATAACAGCCTCTGTTCTTCTGGGAAGGCTTTCCACTATATTTTGGAATGTGACTTTGGGAATTTGTGCTCATTGAGCCAGAAGAGCCTTAGCAAGGACAGGTGCTGATCTCAAGGAGGAGACCTGGTGCGCAGTCAGCAATCCAGTTCATCCCAAAGGTGTTCAGTGGGATTAATGTCAGGGCTCTGTCAGGCCACTTGACTGCTTCCATACCAACCTTGGCAAAACAATTCTTTATGGGCTTCGTTTTGGACCTAGTTTCTTAAAAGGGGTATTGTCATGATGAAATATGGGCTGCTTTAGTTCCACTGAATGGAAATAATGCGACAGCATACAATGACATTCTAGACAATTGTGTGCTTCAAACTTTGGGGCAACAGTTTTGGGAAAGCCCATATATGGGTGTGATGGTCAGGTGTCCACTTACTGTCGGATATATAGTGCATCATGACCACTCATTTAGTTGTGTTGTGTCATTGTCAAATCAAGATTTAGGCTTTAATATTTTACAGCTCCATCTCCTCACATGTTCACTAAGGGTTTACATTTATTTATTGTCCAGCTGAAAAAATGACTATATATATTATGGACTTAGTGGAATGTGCAGTACAGCATAATAATAGCTATAGTAAGTGATAAAGTTGTCATTTCAGTTATATTGTATTTCCAGTAGTGTATTAAGCATAAATTACTAAATCCTTATAATGTTCTATGCATAAACAGGTGAATAATAAGTGAAACACAGGTTTGCAGTTCATGGTCCTTTTTGCTATAGAGGCTAATCTTTAAACAGTGATAGAAATATTAACCCTAGTAAGGGTTTGATTCCCGCCGCTGCCCTGTCTGTGCGGAGTTTGCATGTTCTCCCCGTGCTGCGGGGGTTTCCTCCGGGTACTCCGGTTTCCTCTCCCAGTCCAAAGACATGCATGGTAGGCTGATTGGCATGTCCAAAAAAGTGTCCATAGTGTGTGAATGTGTATGGGATTGTGCCCTGCGATGGATTAGCACCGTGTCCGGGGTGTACCCCGCCTTGTGTGCCATGCGTCCTGGGATTTGCTCCAGGTTCCTTGTGACCTTGCAAGGATAAGCGGAACAGAAAATGGATGAATGGATGGATGGATTAACCCTAGCTTTCATTTTACAAGTGCAAAAACCTGGCACTGAAACAGACTGTCCTTATTATTCAATTCACAAGAGTTTTAATCTTTAAAATCTTTTGCTAAAGTGATCTGAACTTGATCTGAAGTTGATCTGAAGAGCACATGGTAGAATTTGAAGGTAGTTTTGTTGAGCGTGGTAATATTAATAATGTAGCAGTTTTGTATCAAGTATCCCATTATTATAACTGGGCAGGTGCTTAAAAGGTATAAGAAGAATGCATTTCAAGCTTCATTTTGTTTTAGAGTGAAATTGCTGCAGTGAACACTTGGATCCTATTGTGCTGATTGTGTGTTGTAGAAAATGATGAATCAAAGACTGATTGCTAAATGTCTCTTCCTGTTTCCAGTGATGAGATTATTAATTCATTCATGTCTTACCCAACATCCGGGTGGGATCCGTCACTAGAGCAGAAAATATTCACTAGAGCACACCAGTGGAAACTTGAGAAAAAGCTGAATCAGCATAAGCACAGGATTAACAATATAGTGTGATTTTATTTATTTATTTATTTATTTTTTTAAATACAACATTATTTTATATCCACACTTGTGGAGTTTTGAATCATGGACTCATACATACAATCTCATTTTGTGTATTAATTGTTATTTATAGTTTATAAATGAGTATTTTAGATTTCTCCTTAAGTAATCATTAACAAAAAAGACAGCCCTTTTTACTACGTCTTCCTCATCCTATTTAAGTGTCTGTGAGTGTAAATCGCAAACTAGAAACCCTAGGAATCAAAAGGGCGAAGTCAAAGTATAGGGTAAAGTAGAATTTTTAAGTTCGATCTGAACTAGGTTTGTGCTGTAAGTATGGTCAGTGGGAAGAATAGCTCAGGGTACTGTGTGGAGAGGGAGATTCTGGATGAAGAGAGGCTGGAGGAGATGGCTAGGAGACTGGACCCCTCACACACCCACATTCCTTTCTCTCATCGCCTGAAAAACTCACTCAGGTGAGACACTTAAATAAAAGAAACAAATTTTTTTTGTGTGTGTGAATAGTGGTGGTATTCTTTATTCCTATGAGTTCCTATTAAAGTGAAGATTATTTCTTTCTTGTCTTTTTTTCCCTAATCCTCTTCCCTCTTTATTCCTCTCACAGGTGTTCTATCCCCAGACTGAAGCGTAGAGTGGCAGGCTGTTTACCCGTGCTTTACTGGTTACCGCGTTATTCCATCTGGGACTATGGCATGCCAGACCTCATCTCTGGCATCAGTGTGGGCATCATGCACTTGCCACAAGGTGAGAGCTTCTGTAGCTTAAGATTATTCCCTCTCAATTAATTAGTATCTTTGTGCAGAATAGGAGAAAGGTCAAACTGTTAAGAACAATAAACCCTTCGGTAGAGTCTGATATAATAACTGTTTTTATTTTATGAATGAGGAAAAACTAATACAGTTTTGTTAAGTAATTCTCAAATGTTCTGCTACTATTTACTAATATATTTTTGAAAGCTTTATAATTTACAGAAAATATTTATATATCACATCACATAACACATTGGGCCATGCTAATAATCAGTAGGAGATGTCAGCCATTAAAAGAGATAAAATCAACATTTTAGGAGCATGTCTGTTACCGTTTGAATTTTATCCATAGCATTACACCTATTTTAAATATGTGGCACACACGCATGAGAATTTTACATAAAGGATAACATTTCTCCTATGCAGTTTTCTGAACCAGAAAGGTTCTGCAGTTCTGACAAGTTCTGGAGTTTTGCTTTGTGCTGGCACGTCTAAATTGCGCTGTTACCGGTGTTTCGATACAACATTTGAGACAACAAAACTTTATTTATAAAAATAAATAAATAAATAAATAAAAACTAAGAGGGATACTGTGTGTGTGTGTGTGTGTGTGTGTGTGTGTGTTTTGTAGGAATGGCCTACGCATTGCTGGCGTCACTGCCACCCGTGTTTGGACTGTACAGCTCTTTTTATCCTGCACTCGTTTATTTCTTCTTTGGGTCCTCCAGACACATTTCTATAGGTGAGGGGTGTGTTCATACATTATTACCATGACAATTATTTTGTTTAACTAAATCCATTTTTGCTACATTTGCCATAAATATAAAAACAATTTACAATGATAAAGTGGAAATATTTTACATTTATTCACTTAGCAGACGCTTTTATCCAAAGCGATTAACAAATGAGAAAAGTACAAGCACATTATTTAACACACTACTGAAATATTTAACACACTACTGAAAAAATAAAAAGCATTAAAATGGCATTATGGGTAAAATATTTGTTGGCTACCACACTATGGGCTTTAAATTCTCTAAATGGCTGTTCGTCATGCATTGTCTAACAAAACGTCCCTCTGTATGTGTGTGTTTGCAGGCACGTTTACGATTCTCAGTGTCATGGTGGGCAGTGTTACGGAGCGATTGGCCCCTGATGCCAATTTTCTCATCCTCAATGGCACTAATGTGACGGAGGAGGTGAACGTCACTGCTAGAGATCTTTATAGAGTACAAGTTGCTGCAGCCACTACGCTATTAGGAGGACTAATTCAGGTTCGCACACATTTATGACAATGGAGATGTGATATGTGCAAACATGCATATTCACTCTCATCATGTGATGCTGAATTGTTTCTGAATTGCAATGGAAATACATTTTCTTAATCTTTCAGGTGATTCTGGGTTTGGCGCAGTTTGGGTTTGTGGGTACGTATCTCTCGGAGCCATTAGTGAGAGCGTACACCACAGCGGCTGCCGCTCACGCAGTAGTGGCTCAGTTGAAGTACATATTGGGAGTGTCTCCAACACGATTCAGTGGGCCGTTCTCACTGGTGTATGTAAGTACTTTTGTCCCCTTTGTGGCCATGTACAACAAACCTCATCCCTTTTTTTTTTTGAGAATCCACCAGACCCTGTGTTCTGTGTGTATGCAGACACTAGTAGACGTGTGTGTGCAGCTGCCCAATACTCATCTGCCCACTCTGCTGGTCAGCGTTGTGTCCATCATAGTCCTCTTCATTGCCAAGGAGCTGAACAATAGATACCGAGAGAAACTGCCAGTGCCAATACCAGTGGAACTCATTATTGTATGCTTCTTCTTTTTCATTTGACATTTTCTCATTCTTAAAGCATTATTTATCATATCCATTGTCTTTCATGGTTATTAACTGGATGGTCAGCATTTTTGTCTCTTTTGTTAACATATTTGTATTGGGTCTGTTTTTCAAGACTCACTTAGAGACAATTAATTGTGATTTTGTGTGTGTGTGTGTGTGTGTGTGTGTGTGTGTACAATAGATTGTTGCAGGTACACTGACATCATTCCACACTCATCTAAATGAGACATATGAAATTTCAGTAGTTGGAGATATCCCAAGTGGGTGAGTTATTATTTATTATTATTAGACTAATATCGTACATAAATACAGACAATTCTATTAAGCACATTTAAGTTTGCTAATAATTTCTTGGATGATTCAGGCTTCAGCCTCCCACGATGCCAAACCCCAGTATCTTTTCTGAAGTGATAGTGGATGCCATTGCCCTGGCTATTGTGGGATATGCCATTTCCATCTCTTTAGGCAAAACGTTTGCTCTTAAGCATGGCTACAAAGTGTGCAGCAATCAGGTGAGATGGCAAGCCATCACTGCAGATGGGAATTTTAATCAGACATATGCGTAATCACATAGTAACCATTTTTCTGTGTTTTTAATTTTTTTTTTTTTTAATAGGAGTTGGTGGCTTTAGGTCTCAGTAATACAGTTGGAGGTTTTTTCCAGTGTTTCTCTGTCTGTGCTTCTATGTCTCGGAGTCTAATACAGGAGACCACTGGTGGCAGAACACAGGCAAGACACACACACACACTTGGCACAGTGTTACATATACCTATCTTCTATGTACAAACTTATAACCATTGTGTTCTGTTGCACTGCTGTAGATGGCAGGTGTAGCTGCAGCTGTGATAGTGCTGGTGACAACGTTGAAGTTAGGAACTCTGTTTCAGCAGTTGCCCAAGGTACATCCCTCACAAGTCTGTGGCCCAGAATACACATCTGTCTGTTTATATATATATATATAATTTGTATATATATATATATATGTGTGTGTGTGTGTGTGTGTGCATCCATACAGGCAGTGCTGGCTGCCATTGTGTTTGTGAATCTGAAAGGCATGTTCCAGCAGTATGCCGACATTGTGACACTGTGGCAGAGAAGTAAGATTGATCTGGTAGGACGCCATAATAAACCTCCAACATTGTTACACATTCCATTAGTACAGTGTTTAAGCATGTTTTTATATCTGAATGATTAATGATCCACTCTTATCCAGTATCTGTGATGATGGAAGCATTATTTATTGTAATCAAAAATGTTTTTCATGCTGCATTATTTAAATGTATTATTTACAATTATTTGTTGTACTGTATATAGTTGGTGTGGTTGGTGACATGGGTGTCCACTGTTCTCTTTAATATGGATATGGGTTTGGCAGCCTCTATTGGTTTTGCCCTGCTTACTGTTATCTTCAGAACACAAAGGTGAGACATTTTCCTACTCTGCACCCAGACAATGTTTTGTCTTTCTGGTTTAAATAGTCTTAAATGAGTGCTTCCTTGATCTCACAGGCCCCGGTACTCTGTTTTGGGCCACCTTCCTGGTACTGAGCTTTATTTGGACATGGAGACACACCAAAAGGTGAGGCACATGGACATTATGCATGTTCACATTACCTTGTTAAACCCCGATTTCTGGATATGATGTTTGAATCTTGAATGAATGGCAGTTATAAACTCCTGAGTAGTGTGTATTTATTAGTGTACCATATATACTTAATGGGTATTTTTATGTATTGGGATTCAGTGCTTTGGTAAACTGCAAAGACGAACTGATCAAACTGACTCTCAAGCCTTCTTGATTTAACCCCATCAGATCCATTGAGGGGAAAAAATATTTTTTCCCCTCAGTAAATCGAGATAATTTTAAAAACCTGTATTTTATGTTTACTTACTTTCTTAGTATTCTATTACATTTTATTTGAAGATCTGAAATATTTATGCAAAAATATAAGAAATCATGAAGGATGCAAATACTTTTTCTTTTTTTAAAGGCAAATTATGTTTTACTATTATAATAACAAACATATGGATAAATTTGTGTGTGTGAAAGGTAAGGGAGGTACCAGGCATCACCATATTCCGCTCTTCAGCCACCATATACTTTGCTAATGCTGAACTCTATCTGGAAGCCCTCAAACAAAAGGTGCACATTTGTTTTTGTTTTTTTCTCATCCAGTTCTCTCAACGTACCTCTTACACACATTGTTTTCCATCTTTATGCTTTACCTTATCTGGCATGTTTTTCTCTCTTGTTTTTGTGGCTGATGACTGTGATTACAGAGTGGCTTGGACATTACTAAGATGATCACGTATAAGCGCAGACAGGAGGAGAAGCAGAGACGAAGAGAGAGGAGGGCAGAAAGAAGGGCAAAGAGAGCAGCCAAAAGACAGGTAGAGCAACATATCAAATCTTCTGATAAAGACCACGAAGCGTTAGTTAGTCTTTCTATCTCAAATGTATGATCCCATACTTCCAAGATTTAATTACTTAAAAATAAAATTCTGCACGTTTATGGTTCAAGTATGCACTTCACTCACACTTTATTTATGTATCAGGTCTGACTATTATTAAAACAATTTTTGAAATAATCCTGACTGTTTGCAACCAAACTATTGCCTTTCGTTATTTCACTTGTTGTACTATATTAACATTACTGATCCGAATATTAATTAGTTACTTAATGAGTATTTTTTCTTTGCACTGCTGTTCTCACTCACTGTTTAAAAATTTTTTTATTACTTTTTTTCTTTTTCTTTTTAGAAACAAGTTCTCAGAGCAGCCTCTCAGCGTGCCAAAGGGTGCGTCTTCTCGATTGAAGAAGAGGCAGGACATTATAAAGAAATATGTGGCGATATACCAGAAGAGGAGTGGAGGGACCGAGAAAATGGCACAGTGTTTGTCATGCCTGAGACCCCACATAACAGTTGGGTGTACCTGAAGGGTACTGATCCTGACACCACCACGCTAGGGTCCATGTCAGATCTGCAGGATGGGGACATCACAACACTGGAGTCCAGCAGTGAGGACACACTCAGCAGGGATCTGGAAAGAGTTTCCCTAGGCTCACTGGGAAAATGGACCTGGGATATCCATTCCATCATCCTAGACCTTTCACCAGCCAACTTCATTGACACTGTGGCCATCAAGACTCTGAGAAACGTAAGTGTCAAGAACAGTGTTAGGAATTGTGATCTTCGGGTTAAAATTTTTAAGAAAAGAGAAAGCAAAAGTACACAAAAAGAAGGTGCGCTCGCCCCGCCACACATTTCCCGCACCAAGCGCTTGGGAGAGTTGCCAAATGACACACACAGACCCACACAATTCAAATGGCAAGATCTGGCTTTATTTAAAGGAAAACAGAGTATATATATCGTGCTTGGCACACAACAGAGACGATGGGTTAACTATTGATTGGCTTGGTGGAAGGGCATATTTGCATAAAACAGGAAGCATATCAGTGTAAGAGAGGAACAACTCCATATATGGTATTCAGGAAGTCATAGGAATGCAAGCAAATGTTATTTGGGATGGTATGTACATGTGTGCAAATGGTATTCGGGGAGACAAAGGAATGCGCGCAAATGGTGAGAGGTTTTATCAGTCTGTACCTGGTTGAAACTGGTTTTGTGCAGTGGTGGAACAGTCAACAAAGGAACAAAGAGGAAAAAGTGTTCACAGTAAGCTTATCAAACTGTCTGAATGATACTCTTTATACAAATATTTAGTATTAAAAATGACAGCAATACAGAACATTTTGTCCTCTGTTGATAACAGATATTCCATGACTTTGGAGAAATTGATGTCTATATCTGCATTGCAGGCTGTCAAGGTAAGCACGACCAAATCTGAATATAAATATATTCAAACAATGATCCAAGATTTCAACCACCAAGAATTTCTGGTCAAGAATCTCCAAAAGTAACATCCTTTGTTTTTTTTTTGGCCAAAACATAATTTTTTTTTAGCCTAGTGGTATGATTGACTACCTGACATGTCATTCCAGACAATATGCAGACCACATATAATTGTTTTTATGTTCATTAATGTATGCTCGTTTTTGTGGAGTAATGTCTTATTGAAAAGACAGAGGTTTCGATATTAAAGTTTTTTTAAATTACTGTACCTTGTCATTTCTCAATAAAGCATTAACTAATTAATATTGCTTTTCAATTTACAAAAGCATCAAAATCTGAACAAGTATTATTGTTCAGCTGAACAAGCCACAGTACAAAGAGCTAACTACTTTTTTTTTTTTTTTTTTTTGTAATCCAGCACTTGATTTTTAGTCCAGAGAGTCTTAAAATTTGGTTTTAGTTTTGGCCACAGATTTTCATTTCGGTGTATCAATAATATATTTTTAATCTAATATCCTCAGTCTAATTTCCTGTTTGACTGCTTTATAAAACTGCACACTGACACTTTCATATCCACTGTAGTGTATTTGTTGATTGTGTGACTCTAGTTCTAGTGGTGGAGCAGCTGGAGCAAGGTGGCTTTTTTAGTGACATTTCCAAAGAGCATCTCTTTACTACAGTGCATGATGCAGTACTGTACTGCCTCAAGCACCATAGTGCAGCAACTCTGCCGAGCTACGAAACACCAGTGGTGAGCTTTCCATGCATACACACACGTATTTACAGAGCGAGACCTAGACCGACCGAGACAGACAGGGAGAGAGACAGAAACCGAGACAGACAGGGAGAGAGACAGAGAGGGAGAGAGACAGGGAGAGAGACAGGGAGAGAGACAGACAGGGAGAGAGACAGACAGGGAGAGAGACAGAAACCGAGACAGACAGGGAGAGAGACAGAAACCGAGACAGACAGGGAGAGAGACAGAGAGGGAGAGAGACAGAGAGGGAGAGAGACAGGGAGAGAGACAGACAGGGAGAGAGACAGACAGGGAGAGAGACAGAAACCGAGACAGACAGGGAGAGAGACAGAAACCGAGACAGACAGGGAGAGAGACAGAGAGGGAGAGAGACAGGGAGAGAGACAGGGAGAGAGACAGGGAGAGAGACAGACAGGGAGAGAGACAGAGACCGAGACAGACAGGGAGAGAGACAGAAACCGAGACAGACAGGGAGAGAGACAGAAACCGAGACAGACAGGGAGAGAGACAGAGAGGGAGAGAGACAGGGAGAGAGACAGGGAGAGAGACAGACAGGGAGAGAGACAGAGACCGAGACAGACAGGGAGAGAGACAGAGACCAAGACAGACCGAGAGAGACCGAGACTGATCGAGAGAGACAGAGACCGAGACAGACGGAGAGAGAGAGACCGACATAGAAAGTGATAGCACTGCATTACTGAATAATGCCCTAGCGTTCAATGAAGAGATTATGTACAGGATCAAAATTATATACCAAATGCTTTGAGTGTCCTGTAGTGCTTTTTAAAGGTTGTGTAGATATTGTATTAAAGTTAGTACAACACTAAAGAAGGGTTACAGTAGAGATTCCTAACTTGTTTATTGAAGACCCAAAGCCATTCCTAATTCAGTGGTTATTTCTGTTCCTAACACCTGAGGCATGTAAAGGCTTGTGTGCACGAATAAAGGGAATAGCATGTTACACACCCGTGTTTAACTACAGTATCATAGTGTAAAGGTGAGATGGCAGACTATAGATCTCTTTGAACATTCACATTGAGAAATCAGGATTGTATTTTTTTTTTTCAATAAATATTTTATTCCATAATTCATGTACGTATCCTGTGGCTGTATCGTGTAACAAAACAACAATCTGAAACAAAGCAAAATCCAGATTTATAGTTCAGAATCAAGAAGTCACAGTTTTGCTATGACCCTGATGGTCTTCAGACCCAATCTGAGGAAGGCAATAAATGAAACGGAAATGCAAACTTTTGAACAAATAGCATTTGTTTTATTTGCCTACTGTTAATAATGTAGCAGACTATTTGACATTGTTGCTTTTACATTTATTTATATTATTCTTTTATAAACTTTTGCACTTGACTTTCTATGTGCAAATACACTGTAAATAACACAATTTATAATCAAATGCAACTCTAATGCATAATTCAAATATGTCATTACAGTGTATGAGCAACACCAGACTCTGAGACGTTAACTACAGTGAAGTACATCTGCAGCAGTCTGTTTCTCTCGCTCTCTCTCTCTCACACACACACACACACACACACACACACACACACAATGATGTGGTGCTACCACTGTGAACTGTATAAATGTGAGTTTCTCTGCCTAGTATAAAATGACATACTTCCTTTAGTGAAGTACAGACACCATAAACAGGGCCGGTCCCTGTGTTTTGAGAATGATACATTCTGTTTATTATGAATTATCTGTTCATAGGAAATTTTATGGCATGTTCGTCAAAATAATGCATAATATTGACTTAAATTATTAAAAAAGGCACATACATTTGTTTTTAAAATCTGTACTTAACTTTATTATTTTAAAAATGAACATTTAATATCTTTAAAGAAAATGACAGACTGCTAACATTTTTGTGACTTCTGAAAACATTGCAACAATGTTACAGTTACAATAAATAGCATCATAAATGAATAAAGCTGGTCTTCTTATGGATGCAGGTGAAATAAAATAGAATATTGATTAAATAAATAGTAAGAAATAATCACAACCCCTGTACAGAGTATGAGTTTGTTCAATCATCAGTTTAGACATGCTTTGATGGAACAGATGTAAGAGACAGATCATGTCAGTTGAGATGTGGTGTTTCTGGTAACAAGTTTAAACTGATTGATTGACTCATGAGCACAACATAAAACTATAGCCAACTGAGGCTATTGACATCTGGTTTCTCCATAAATGTAATAGCATATATTTACTGAATCTCTTTTATTCAATGAAAACTCAAGTGAACATTCTTTCACACTCCTTAGGAGGTATTGTAGTGCATAAATATGTAAACAAAGATTATAAAATATGGCTGCATTCCCATAAATAAATAAATAAATAAGTCAAATCAATAAATAATGTTGCCTTCAGTGTTCTACAGCAATGGTTCTCAAGGTTTTTGTAGCCAGCGATCCATATGCTCACTAAATTTCACGGAAATGCACCCAGTTGATTTGTGTTGTGTTGAAGGAGAGGACGGATGGATTGACATTAAATCTAATCCCCACCAGTGGGGGAAGTGAAGCTGACCAAAAATCAACATTGATTCATTGTTTGTCTTTTCAACACTGAAAAGCAACGAATTATCAACATTGCTTCAATCTAATTTAGCACTGAATACTTACCCTCAACCAAAATGATGATTCTGATGGAAGTTCAACATCGAATCAGTGTCACCTTGCTATCAGGGAAGATTGACTCAGGATGTGAAATCAACATCATGCAAGTACATTATTAGTTATGTACTAATATAGCACTTAAGGACTTGTGTGTCTCTAGATGTATGCATACAAGATGTGTGTGTGGTTGTGAGTGTGTACATGTTCTGTATTTGCCGTGTGCTGCTATAAGTTAGATTTGTTTGGAAATCATTTATGTAAGGGTACTACACTAGAACTATATTTGTTTGGTTCAGCTTTGTGGACCTTTTCCGTGCAGAAAGGGGAACTGATGGCAGGCTGTGCATTTCATACAGGCTATTGCCTGTAAGAAATGATCAAAAGATTGTAAAACCTGCCTAGGGTTAAAATTTCTTAGTAAATATAAGAAAAATAACACAAAGTAACTTGGAAAATCAGCTATAAAAATATGCTGTTCTGATTAGTGAAGTATAGTGTAGGAGCGGCTCGTGACCATAGACTTTGGTGGGGAAGGACGACGTTAATAATAACACGGCCTCAAACAATTTTTAGGTAGAAAGGCTATGAGTAACCCCATAATAGGCAGTTGAGAGCTGACAAAACTGATGCCACCTCATTGCCTCATTTGTAAACAAACAAACAAAAAAAAGTTTGTAAGTAGCTTGTCGACCTTTCAGATGCCCAAGTTTCTCGATCACAGCTTTATTGAGACCAGACATTGTAATTTTAAAACAATTGGTGCAATTATGATGGCTTCTGGTTGCAGATAATTGCAATCCAAAGACACATTCACAACCTAGCTAGTTATAATAGTTAGCTAGATAAAAGTGTAGACTAAACTTGCTAATCATGTCCTTTCTAATCAGGGAAAGGACTGAAAACCATGGATAAAAAAGATGGCTGTGTTCATTGTGATGACTTGTGTTCAAATGGATTTTTTTTTAAAAAAGAAAATCAACTGTGTTTGAAGTGTGGTTCCCATAGCCACTGTCACAGTGTGTGAAATGAACACAGAAGATGTAACACTGTCCCGTCTGCTGCCCCTCCCCCATGTATAAACAAAACATTTATAGAACAAGCAGGTGGAAGAGTAATTCCTGCCCCAATGAGCCTATTTTAGCGCTTCTTTTAGTTCCCAACTTTGAGCATTCCATGCAATAATAACTCCACCAAGCTAAATGAGGAACTGCGCATGCTGCCCCACGATTGTGCAACATTTAGGAAGGTGAACAAATCAACGGAACGTAGACGTACAGTCCCCTCTGAAAGTATTATAATGGCAAGGCCATACACTAAAGACATTTGGGTTTGAGATCAAAAGAAGAATGAGACAATAGATCAGAATTTCTGCTTTCATTTTCTGATATTTACATCTAGATGTGTTTAGCAACTTAGAACATGGCACCTTTGATGGTAGACCACGGAATTTTTTAGGTGAGCAAAAGAAACAGATTAATTAAAGTTAAATTAAAGTAATTAAAGTAAATAATATTTCATATTTGGTTGCATATCCCTTGCTTGCAATAACTGCATCAAGCCAGCGGTCCACTCGCCACAAAACTGTTGCATTCTTCTTATGTGTTGCTTTGTAGAGGCCTGTACTGCAGCCTCTTGCAGCTATTTGTTTTGGGGGGTTTCTCCCTTCAGTCTCCTCTTCAGGAGGTGAGATGCATGCTCGTCTGGGTTAAGGTCTGGTGATCGACTTGGCCAGTCTAAAACCTTCCAGTTTTTCCCCGATGAAGTCCTTTGTTGTGTTCGCAGTGCTTTTTGGGTCGTTGTCTTGCAGCAGGAAGTTACCGAAGTTATTGGATGCATTTCTCCATAAACTGTCAAATTCTGAATTCATTCTGCTACTGAGTTGCATCATCAATAAAAATTAGTGAACCTGTTCCAGAACCAGCCATGCATGCCCAAGCCATGACACTCCCTCCACTGTGCATAACCGATGAGCTTGTATGTTTTGGATTATGAGCAGATCTTTTCTTCTCCACACTTTGGCCTTTCCATCACTTTGGTAGAGGTTAATCTTGGTTCCAGAACTTTTCTGGCTCTGTATTTCTTCGTGAATTCCAATCTGGCTTTCTGATCCTTACTACTCATGAGTGGTTTGCATCTTGTTGTATGGCCTCTATATTTCTGCACTTTGACTCTTCCTCAAATAGTGGATTGTGATACATTCACCCCTACCCTTTGGAGGTTGTTGTTGATGTCACAGTCTGTTGTTTTTGGGTTTTTCTTCACAGGGCTCACAATGTTTGTCATTAACTGCTGCTGTTTTCCTTGGCCGACCTTTTCGATATCTGGTTATTAGTACACCGGTGGTTTCTGTCTTTTTCAGGACATTCCAAAGTGTTGTACTGGCTATGCCCAATGCTTGTGCAATGGGTCTGATCGATTTCCCCTCTTTTCTCAGCTTTAAAATAGCTTGCTTTTCTCTCATATACAGCTCTTTGGTCTTCATGTTGGTTTATCCTTTTTTAACAACAAAAATGCAGTCTTAAGAGGAGAAACCCCAGGGCTCAAACCAAGAATATACATTCAGAGTTTAAACAATCAATCTAACAGGACACACCTGGGCAATAAGAAACACCCGTCAGTCACATGTTCCAGTATTTTTGATCACTTGAAAAATGGATGGGTTCAAACAAAAGGTACCATGTTCTAAACTGTAACACGTCTAGATAAATATCAGAAAATAAACGCTGAAATTCTCATATTCATCTTTTGATCTCAAACCCAAATGTCTCCAATGTATAGCAAAAAAAATAATAAAAATGACTGGCCTTGCTGTTCGAATACAGAGGGTATCTATCAAACAGCTACATTTAAAAAATTTTTTTTTTAAATATCGTCGGTCACACATTAGTATTTCAACTGAATTTAAAATGTATGGCATCGTGCATCAGGACTATGAAGTTTGTTGAACGGTTTATATATATGGTTGGGCTCTGTCCCACCTGCCGCTATGGACGAGCCGCCACTGGTTTAGTGAATGCTGGTGATTACTTGTTCTGAAGAAATTAATTTCAGAACAAACAAATAGTAGTTGACAGCCTGTTATTTTCCAGCATATAAAGCTCAGCTCGGCTCATATGATTCATTTGTACTACTACTTCGATGCAGCACAGAGCTATACAGGTAATTTAGCTTTAAACAATGAAGCTCAAATGTCTAATAGGTGAAGTTATGCTACAGATCAGTTCAGTGTTTATAGTGTGTCTGAATGTATTTTTGTCAGCAAGTGTATTTCTATGTACATATAAGCATTAGGGGTGTAACAATACACAAAATTCAAATTCAATATAATACATTTTCAATACAGCAATAATAAGCATTGTCTGTATATGTATCTTAGGTTTCCATTTTCCGTTGACTAAAATGTGATATTATAAAAGTACAATAATGCAACTTAATAGTGACAGTTACTGTGTGACCATTCGGAATCTTAGCAGCATATAATAACAAAACAAAAGCTGTGCATTAGGATGTAATGTATCGTTAACATATCGTTACACCCCTAATAAGCATGCATGTACCTGTATGCCTGCATGAATATGCACAGTGTATGTCTATACAGGTTTGTGCATCTACATCAAGATGGGGATTATGAAAAAAATAAAAAGCAATATAGATTTTGGCAGTGTAATGATTAGGTGAAATTGGGGGGAAAAATAAATTAGGTGAACACTGACACAGGAATTGAAAAAGAAAAATGTGTCAGGTAAAAAAAATGTCAGAAGTGAACCAGTTTTAGTTCATTTCTATGACCAGACAGTAAGCCCTGTCTCTCTATTTTCAGTGGTCGCTGTGCCCAACCCATCTCTCTAGTCTCTCTCTCTCTCTGTGCTCATACAAAGCAGCTGCAATGAAATCACCAATAACAATTTTAGAAGTGTTCATAAATAAATATTGGTAAAATACCACATGGTACGCTGTACCACATGTGCAAGTATTAAAGTTGTATCCCTGTGTCCCAATAAGCCTTTCTAATGTATAGATGTTTGTTCGTCCATACATATAATTGTTTGTGTATCTGCATGTGCATGTTCCAGCACAGTGTTTGTGTGCTTGTGCATGCCTTGGTGTGTGCGTGCTACGCATGTTCACGTATATGTGTTTGCAGATCTTCTTGTGTCTACAGTATGTTTGTGGACTTACAAATGCATGTGTACTGCAAGTCTTGTGAAATGCATGCATGTAGTTACAGGTCCTGGTGTGTGTCTGTGTGATGCAGCTGCTCCTGAGATTCCGGCTGCTGCGACATGAGCTGCTCGTACTGGGATTGCCGTTGGTAGTCTGGGTCAACATTGATCCAGTTGTTGGCGATCCATTTTACCCCTCGAGTGACAACACAGCCCCCATGTAGTGCGTACTCATCCTGTTCACCCACCCAGCCTAAAGGGGGTGACACAGCATAGCGTTATACTTTCCTGGTGCAAATCCTCAGTACAGAGGCTAGTGGGGAACATACTATACATACTAATTAATTAGGACATATTTCAGAACAATATATAGATCAACTACAAATGTTTTATGTACCAGTATAAGACATAGCTCTTATGATACTGATATGACAACAAAATCCTGTGTCGTGTTAAAAAGAAAATGGAATGCACTCAATGAAACAAACGGATTAGGAAACATTGATATTATAAGGAAAAGAAAAAATGATGATCTTACTCTGCTAACCAGGGTGTTTAAAAGAATTTTAAATTAACGGGCATTGCTTGATGAGAATTTGGGACGTGACTAAAGATCATTAGTAAGTCACATGACCACAAATGCGTGGAGGCTTTACTGTGCTATGAACTCACTAACTTGCCTAAAACCCCTGGAAGTCTATATTTTATTACTCTGTTTTTTAAATTTGGCCTATACTTTGATTCCTTTTGGTTTCTGCTGGAGATGAGAAAACAATGAGCGCTTCCTGCAATGACATGTCAATTCGGATTGGAAATATACACAGTATATGACCTGGGGTTATTTCTACTGGTCATTTAAATATGGTGTATTCGTTCCAGACTCATGCACTCACAGTCTATTAACAATTACTGACAGGATGGATGTGGACGGGAGTAAATTATAATAATTACAATACCCCACATTACCCTTCCATATAAAACTAGTCCAATCCGAACAGGGCTTTAGGCAGACATCGTTATACTAGTGTGTAATGCAGCAGACTACAAACAGTACAAAAACGCCATTCTTCTTCCTTACCATTTCCATCAGACAGATAGTTGTACCAAAACACTGCTTTGCCCATTGTGGGCTTCACTCTCAAGTTCCCTTTATCACAGTGCTTTCTCGTGTCCAACAAATCAACGTCGTCTTGTATAAGAGACTGAAAAACACAAACATACAGTTACTGCTTAAACTTCAGATAAGTGCACTTTTCCAACATTCAACATACAGTGCATCCGGAAAGTATTCACAGCGCTTCACATTTTCCACATTTTGTTATGTTATGCCTTATTCCAAAATGGATTAAATTCATTATTTTCCTCAAAATTCTACAAACAATACCCCATAATGACAACATGAAAGAAGTTTGTTTGAAATCTTTGCAAATTTGCACCAATTACAGCCTCAAGTCTTTTTGAGTATGATGCTACAAGCTTGGCACACCTATTTTTGGGCAGTTTCTCCCATTCTTCTTTGCAGGACCTCTCAAGCTCCATCAGGTTGGATGGGGAGCGTCGGTGCACAGCCATTTTCAGATCTCTCCAGAGATGTTCAATCGGGTTCAAGTCTGGGCTCTGGCTGGGCCACTCAAGGACATTCACAGAGTTGTCCTGTAGCCACTCCTTTGTTATCTTGGCTGTGTGCTTAGGGTCGTTGTCCTGTTGGAAGATGAACCTTCTCCCCAGTCTGAGGTCCAGAGCGCTCTGGAGCAGGTTTTCATCAAGGAGGTCTCTGTACATTGCTGCATTCATCTTTCCCTCGATCCTGACTAGTCTCCCAGTTCCTGCCGCTGAAAAACATCCCCACAGCATGATGCTGCCTCCACCATGCTTCACTGTAGGGATGGTATTGGCCAGGTGATGACTGGTGCCTGGTTTCCTTCAGACATGACGCTTGCCATTCAGGCAAAAGAGTTCAATCTTTGTCTTGGTCTTGGTCTGAGAGTCCTTCAGGTGCCTTTTGGCATACTCCAGGTGGGCTGTCATGTGCCATTCACTGAGGAGTGGCTTCCGTCTGGCCACTCTACCATACAGGCCTGATTGGTGGAGTGCAGCAGAGATGGTTGTTCTTCTGGAAGGTTCTCCTCTGTCCACAGAGACACGCTGGAGCTCTGTCAGAGTGACCATCGGGTTTTTGGTCACCTCCCCGACTAAGGCCCTTCTCTCCCGGTCGCTCAGTTTGGCCGGGTGGCCAGCTCTAGGAAGAGTCCTGGTGGTTCCAAACTTCTTCCATTTACGGATGATGGAGGCCACTGTGCTCATTGGGACCTTCAATGCTGCAGAAATGTTTCTGTACCCTTCCCCAGATCTGTGCCTCGATACAATCCTGTCTCGGAAGTCTCCAGACAATTCCTTGGACTTCTTTGCTTGGTTTGTTCTCTGACATGCATTGTTAACTGTGGGACCTTATATAGAAAGGTGTGTGCCTTTCCAAATCATGTCCAATCAATTGAATTTACCACAGGTGGACTCCAATCAAGTTGTAGAAACATCTCAAGGATGATCAGTGGAAACAGGATGCACCTGAGTTCAATTTTGAGTGTCATGGCAAAGGCTGTGAATACTTATGTACGTGAGCTTTTTTTGTTTTTTTATTTTTAATAAATTTGCAAAGATTTCAAACAAACTTCTTTCATGTTGTCATTATGGGGTATTGTTTGTAGAATTTTGAGGAAAATAATGAATTTAAACCATTTTGGAATAAGGCTGTAACATAACAAAATATGAGAAAAGTGAAGCGCTGTGAATACTTTCCGGATGCACTGTATACTCAAAAATTTTAATCAGTAAGACCTACCACTTCATCATAGGTTCTGTTGTCTGCTACAGGAAAGGTGGTTTCCCCGCCTTCCTCTACTGTGTTCAGGTAAAACAATACAGTAATATACCTGAAAATATAAAACATATAAAGCTCTATCTTCACAAAGCATAGGTGTACACACACACACACACACACACACACACAGATATATCACATTATAAGGTCAATATATGGTACGTACATACACTCACCGTCCACTATAATAGGAACCTGCTCATTTATGCAGTGGCAGGTTGCCAGTGCTGGGATTTGAACTCATGACCTTCCGAGTCCAATGTCTTAACCGCTGAATTACCACTGCATGGTTGTTGGTGCCAGAAGGGCTGGGTCAGTATTTCAGAAACTGCTGATCTCCTGGGAATTTCACACACACAACAGTCTCTAGAGTTTACAGGGAATGGTGCGAAAAACAAAAAACACTGAGTGACCAACAGTTCTGTGGGTGGAAAAGCCTTGTTGATAAGAGAGGTTAGAGGAAATTTGACCAGGTTGGTTGGCCAAATTGGTTTGAGCTGCCAGGAAGGATATAGTATGTCATATAATCACTCTTTACAACTGCGGTGAGCAGAAAAGCATCTCAGCATGCACAAAACATCGAATCTTGAAGTGGATGGCCTACAACAGCAGAAGAAAACATTTGGTTCCAATCCTGTCAGCCAAGAACAGTAATCTAAGGCTGTTCACCCAAACTGGAGAGATGAAGATTAGGAGGGAAAAAAAAAAAAATTACCTGGTCTTTTTCCAATCTTCAACTGTCAAGTTTGGGTGAGTCTATGCCCATGATAGCCTCAGATTCTTGTTTTCTGCTCACCATGGTTGCAAAGAGTGCTTATTTAAGTTACTATAGACTTCCTGTCAGCTCAGACTAGTCTGCCAATTCTTCTCTGAGCTCTCATTAACAAGGTGTTTCAGCCTGCAGACCCTCCACACACAGAATGTTTTTCGAACCATTCTGTGTAAACTCTAGACACTGTTGTGTGTGAAAACCCCAGGAGATCTGCAGTTTCTGAACTACTCAAACAAGCCCATCAACAGCCATGCCGCGGTTAAGTCACAGAGATCACACTTTTCCCCTATTCTGATGTAAACCTTAACTGAAGCTCATGACCTGTATCTGCATGATTTTACGCATCATGCTGCTGCCCCATGATTGGCTGATTGAATAACTGCAAAAATGAGCAGGTGTTCCTGTCCAAGTTGATGGTGAGTGTATATACTTCATGTATTATAGTGGGTAACATGAGACGTTGCATTTATTTTGTCTCATTAATTTAGAGAGAGAGAAAACAAAGACTGTAGCTGTTGAATTAATAAATAATTGTTATTGGAAAATAACCAACGATAGGGTAAAGTAAAGTGGTTCAACACAAAGCATTGTTCATTCTTTTTCTAAAATGTTCATTATTTTCTTATAACAGCACCTCCTCTTGTGTTTTATTCCTTACAGATTTATTTTACATAAGCATAGTATGTGAAAGACCTCATATTTCATATTTACTACATAGTCAGTAAATCAGCATATGTACTCGTTTTAACACAGAAACTGCAAATTTCATTGGCTCACCTGCAGGAAGTCTGGAATGGTGAGGAGGAGTTGACAGCGAGGTGTGTGTGTGTGCAGGTTGTCTCAGGGTAAACTGGCCCGCTGTCATGATGAGCATGGTAATGACCACCTTGCTCATAACGCACCACCTGAAGAGGTTCACTCAACTCCACCAATGCAGATGGAAGCCTTGTTAAACGCGTGACCCTGAATAAACAAATAAAACGGGCATTATCTTAAAGGAAAGGAGAGAGTTGGTAAAAGATTACACAAACTCGTGGATGGATACCTATTGCGGAGATCTCTGAGGACCTGGTGTGCTCCCTGACCCTGGTAGAGCCACGTGTGTCTGCTGTTCCTCACTAACTGGTTCCTGTTCACCCCCCGCTGGTGTAGGAAGCGCTGGAATGCGTCACTGCTCAGCTGCCCAAACTCCTCTACACTCAAGAGGCCTGAACACACACAAAACATAGCACAGTCTTCTTTAACCCACTCTTCCAGACAAACAATAAACTACTCACTTTATTTTTCTTGTAAAATCGCTACAGTACTAAAAATGACTTTTCTAACATGACACTTTAGTTCTCAGTTGATCTTTTTCTATGCCCTGTCCACTTACATTACAATATGCATGTGAAGGTTACATCACAATCTATTGGTAGTGTAAACAAAAATATGAGTAGCCTCATCAAGTATTAATAAAAGAGCTGCAGTGCAACATTGCTCTTACACTGTGTGGCAGGTAAACACATGACTGTATGTACTTAGTTCTTTTTCAATATTTCTATTATTAGTTGGCTAATGGTGAATACAGTTATCATTCTAAAACTTCACATTTACTGCTAATTTCATTGTTTGTAGCAACACATGGTTCTGTATATTGTGTTAGCAATAACAAAGAAAGACACTGTTAGCCCAATTTCCTAGGTAATGAGTAAAACTTCAGTAGCCCCCACCCGAAACTTCTATAATATCAGCAATTCGATTACAAGTTCTCTTCCATAGTCCTGGTGAGGTTTTTCAAAGACTCACTGTTTAAGCGGTTATGACACATGTTGTGTTATGGATACATATTTCATAACACAATCCCAATGGCTATATAAAAGGTTTTCTCTGTGTCATATTTAGTCGAGTGTAAGGTTATACTACAAGTATCCTTGGTCTTTACCGTTACCATCCTGGTCCACCTTGAGGCCAGCGTAAATCTCTCTGAGGTTCTCAGGAGTCAGCCAGATACCATCTCTCACTCTGGAATGTGTTAAAATCTGCAACAAGGACATTATGCAGATAGCATTTCTTTTCAGAGATAAACATTGCATCTGTTATGTCTATTGTATCAGAAACAAGTACAAACTGATATACACTCGTAGACACTCACTCACACAGAAACACGCACACACCTCATGTGGCTGCAGCTGGCCGTCCTGATTGAGATCAAGCAAATGGAAGATCTCTTCAGCACTGAGGTTGAGCTGCTGGCTGAGCTCTTCCTGTCCCTCAGGCACCATGACTTGACTTTCCACCAGGCCCTTCAGCTGAGCCAGACGCATCACTACTGCGCACTCTCTCTCAGAGAGGAAACCAGGAATTTCTGCACACACACACACACACACACACACACACACAAACACACATACAACATCATCATAACATTCGTATCACGCGCAAGATCGTGTTAACCAGATAGCTGGAACACCAGAACTCAACCACAAACAGGGACAAATAATTACCAAAGAGAAGAGGCTTCAGACTGAGGGTCTTCATCTCATGCACTTTTCCTGGCACCAGAGACACTTTTTGCACATGACCGACCTGAAAAAGGACAACTGCTTCATGAGTGATGTTTAGAAGTACTCTAATGAATTTTTATTGTCAACCTGTACAGGCCTACAGTATACGTTCACAAATAGTGTGCTATAAATGAAAATACAAGATCACACAGCACTGTTACAGGACTATATAACATGTAAAGAGTGTGGAAAAAATGTAAGTGAAAAACAGTACGGAAATTTTTCATCTAGCAAATTGCAGTAAATAACAGATAAATAGTATAATAATGCTGCTAGAGAAAAGAAATATTTATTCACTTCAATATTGGAACTGCACTTCACATCAAACATTTTCCCATTAGTATCTAAAGATTTCAATCATGCATGGATTCAGTATATACACCAATCAGCCATAACATTAAAACCACTTATTATGGACAGGTGAATTGAATAACGTTGATTATCTCGTTACAATGGCACCTGTCAAGGGGTAAGATATATTAGGCAGCAAGTGGTCAGTCAGTTCTTAAAGTTGATGTGTTTGAAGCAGGAAAAATGGGCAAGTGTAAAGATCTGAGTGACTTTGACAAAGGCGAAATTGTGATGGCTAGATGACCGGGTCAGAGCATCTCCAAAACTGCAGGTCTTGTTGGGTGTTCCCGGTATGCAGTGGTTAGTACCTACCAAAAGTGGTGTAACAGGGTGACAGGGTCATGGGCTCCCAAAGCTAATGTGCATGGGGAGTGAAGGCAGCAGCCGTAGCAGTAACACAGTAGCACTACTGTAACACAAATTGCTGAAAAAGTTCATCACAGCTTGCTGCATATGGGGCTGTGTAGCTACAGACCGGTCAGAGTACCCATGCTGACCCCCTGTCCACCACCAAAAGCGCCTACAATGGGCAAGTGAGCATCAGAACTAGACCATGGAGCAATGGAAGAAGGTGGCCTGGTCTGATGAATCATGTTTTCTTTTACATCATGTGGATGGCCGGGTGTGTGTGTGTGTGTGTGTGTGTGTGTGTGTGTCGCTTACGTGGGGAAGAGATGGCACCAGGTACACTATGGGAAGAAGACAAGCTGGCTGAGGCAATGCTCTGATGCTCTGGGCAATGTTCTGCTGGGAAACTTTGGGTCCTGGCATTCATGTGGATGTTACTTTGACACGTATCACCGACCTAAACATTATTACAGACCAAGTACACCCCTTCATGGCAACAATGTTCCTTAATGACAGTGGTCTAGTTCAGCGGGATAACGTGTCCTGCTACACTGCAAAAAATGTTCAGGAACGGTTTGAGGAACATGACAAAGAGTTCAAGGTGTTGACTCGGCCTCCAAATTCCTCCGATCTCAATCCGATCGAGCATCTGTGGGATGTACCTGCCAATTCTGTCTGAATACACATCATTACTGCATTATTATCCATGCAGGATCATTTCTTATGTTGAACAGGTAGGCTATACTGAGTCAGAAACCACCAGATTCATGTAGTGTACAGGTTCCCAGCTCTGGTCCTGAAGTAGAAGTACCACCTGTCCTGCACATTTGAACATTTTCCCTGCTCTAACACACCCAACTTAAGAAGGGCTGGTATTTTTCTGATTAGTTCAATAAGGCGTGTTAAGGCATGAAAATAGAATACATCGATAAAGTGTAATCAATATGTATAACCAACATTTAGAATTATTACTTAGAAGCATAATCTAATAAACCGATATTAGTTAACAAGCATGATCTGTATGTATAATCAATATTTAGAAGCATAGTCTAAAACCATACAACACTTTTTGATCGAGTTATATTCTAAGTATGTATTGAGTTAGATGAATTCTGTGTCTTAATGCACATTAATCGTTTTTCTGTATCAGCCTGCACCTTTCTGCACAGCGATAAATTGGCATTAGACATGCGCTGAAGCTGCTTTTAAGTAAACAACCTTGAGGCCTGATACCAATTAACGAGTTAGGATAGGGCCTCAGGAAGGGAGGCAGAGAGAAACAGACAGAAGCTCAGTGAGACATAAGAAGGGAGTTTTGGTTAGAGAAAAGCAAAAAACAAAAACAAAACAAGGACTCTGTCTGAGTGAAACCTTTAAAAAAAAAAAAAGAAAAAGAAAAGAAACCTTGTCCTCATAAAACCTTTTTAAGAACAACAACAAACTGCGCATTCTCCACGAATCTAAAATATCATACAGACATGAATAATTAATTGTGGCGAAGGAGGCTGGTTTGTTTTTAATGAGAAAAGGTAAAAACCCTGTCTAAGATGAGCTCCCAGTCTCAGAAAAGTATAAAAGCCCATGTATTTTTGCATGAAGTGAGACTTTCTACAGACTGTCTCACTTTACTGTTTCAATAAAGTGTGCTTTCTTTCTGGCATCTACAAACCCTCTGTCTCTGAAGTTTTTTTTGACTTCAGCTGGAAGGATTTTTTCCACTACACCTCCAGGATCAGTTTTGTATAGGAGGGCATCTGCACACGTGAATCCTATTTGAAGCCATCAATCACAAATCACATCACAGTGTTGATATCACCCCACACACACAATACAGTAAGTAGCATTAGAATTATTTAGTTTTTATCAGAATTATCAGAAACCAGTGTGAACCTGCTGATATTCCCCAGCATGGACTGCATGCAGTATTATTAGTGTTGAGAGATGAATTAAAGCAGATCCTGACCCGTATCCCCTCGATGCGCGGGAGGTGAGTGTGAACTTCCGGCTGCTCTGCCGCTTCAGGAGCGCTGCTCCGGCTGCTCAGCTCTCTGCTGGAGGAGACGCCCGCTTCAGAGCCGGTGTTGTAATGCACGTACAGTAACAGTGCAATGACGTTAAGGATGTAGACGTGGAAGAAAACCATGACCACTACAAAGTATGATCGTGAACACACGTTGTTCTTCTGCACCGGGAAGCGCTCTCGGTGTGACAGCGGCGGAGGAATCGATGACCGCGCGGTGCCGTCCTCCTCTACATGTCCCTCAGCGCCCGTCATTCTGCCTGATTACCCCGGACGTGTTCGGTTAAAACTCCGTAAACCGGACTCTCAAAAGAGCAGGTTGTGTTTTGTGGGACGCTGCAGTGACAGCCAAATGTTATATTTCACGCATGAAAACATCACATACGTCACGGTCAACGTAGCCGTCTAACTAACCTTCTAACTAACTAACTAACTAACTAACCAGCTAGTCAGTGACATGTAAACATACAGAGGTGATACATGCTCAAGCAGCTAATCTCTGACTAGCCACCCGGCTAACCCGAGCTGAAAGCTTACTCAGTACCAGCGTCAGTGTTTATCATCGCGGCGTCGTTATAGTAACATCGGCACTGCGCAGCTCCGTGTAATGGTATTTCTATCTAACAGACCGCCCGCCATGAGGGTATTACTGAAGTTAGTCCTTTAACACCTTCCATTGTGTAATTTAGGACATCTGTTTACACGTTTCGCTCCTCTTACTGCCTCGTAACGACCTTTACAGCTGACCCCGGCGCAGACGAGCCCTGTCTGAAGATGAGCCGCCATTGCTCTGGGTTCTGACAGCTGCCGCATCGCGACTGCGCACAGAAAAGGGGAAATGGCGACGCCTGCTGGTGGCGATACACAACTCCAACCGACTGTAAACAATATTTAATCACAAATGCCAGTTGTTAAAGGAGTATCTCAAAGGTTTCTGTCTACTATTCGACGTGTGACATTACTTTGAACATTAATTTTAACACGTTTGCCTGTGCTGAAAAAAACAACAACAGAGAAGACTTGATATAAAACACGTCTATAATAGAATGGTAAATGGTCTGCACTTACATAGCGCTTTTTTAACCCTTAGCAGTTCTACAAAGCGCTTTACACTGGTTCTCATTCACACATACACGCACACACACACGCACTTACAGTCACACAGTGGTAGCAGAAGTGCCATGCAAGGCACTAGCTTTCCATTGGGAGAAACTTAGGGTTCAATGTCTTGCCCAAGGACACTTTGGCATGTGGAGTCATGTGGGCCTACAACCCTACGATTAGTGGACAACCCGCTCTACCACCTGAGCCACAGCCGCCCACAAAAAAAGCCTTAAGCCCAATTGTTGGGGTAGTTTCCATCCATCAATCCATTTTCTGTACCGCTTATCCTACACAGGGTAGGGATGACAGGGATCTCGGGGCTTGAGGTAGAGGACACCCTGGATGGGGTGCCACCCATCGCAGAGCACAATCGCACACATTTTCACACTATGGACAATTTGGAAATCAGCCTACAACGCATATCTTTGGACTAGGGGAGGAAACCGGAGTACGTCAAGCATGTTTGCATGGTGAGAACATGCAAACTCCACACACACAGGGTGGAGGTGGGATTCAAACATGTTGGGGTGGTTTGTATTTGGGATTTAGCTTTTGAGGTTAAGTGTGAGAAGAGGGAATCTACCTAGCCTTGTCAGTAACATTAGTGCCACACTAACTAGTTTTCAGTGGTTACCAGCTTTGTGGTTGTAGGATGTGACTATGTAAAGGCATGATCAGAGGTTCAAAATGTTATTAGTTTAAAAAAAAAAAAAAATAGTTTCCCCTAGGTCTTAAAAAACTTTAAATTATTATTTACTTAAATAATTATTCAAAAGGATTTAAATAATTAAAGACGTTTGTCATATATTCATGTCATGGCTAGATTTTATGTGTTTTATAAGGATGTGGAAAAGAAGATTAGACCAGATTAGACAAAAAAGAGAAAAGATTCAGAACAGTTACAAAATGGATGAATAATATTGTCTTATTATGGGTGAATTTAATCAGGCAGTTAATGGAAACCTATGATGTCTTGTTCAATCAACGCTCATAAGTATTGGTCCCACCTTCACACTACAACAAAATCACACAACAGTGAATGAATTCCTAGTTTTGAATTTGTCGTCTAGGCCGATTAGTGAGCCTGTGTTAAGAACATAGATGGACTCTTGATATAGTTATTAAGGATCTAAATATTTGACTTTGTGTAAGCCAGTGGCACTGAAGCATTAACCATGTTTCTAGCAAGATACAAATGGACAAAACAAACAGAGACAGCAGATCATAAGGCATAATTTTTTATTGGTGTAGGGCTATTCTACTTAATAATTCTAATAAGAATTTTGAGGGTAGCTCATATTATGAGTTCTAGCTCCTCTATCATGTTCATTCTTCAGCTTCTTTACCCTGAAAAACAAACAAACACAAATCATTTATTTATTTATTTATTTATGTATTCATTCATTCATTCATTCATTCATTCAAGCACAAAAAGTACTTACCTTTCCTAATTCACGGCTCTTGACTCGGAGTTTGTTGACCTGCGACTCAGCAATGTCAGCTCTCTCCTGAGCCTCCTCCAGTTCATGCTGCACCTTCCTAAATCTGGACAGGTGAGTGTTGGCCTGCTCCTCCTGTAAACAGATTTAGTGGTTTTATTCATTCTTAGCTGCAGACTGATTTGCTTTGAATAAATCCGAATAAAAGCGAATTACTTTCATATTTCTGCATAGTGGTTCCATTTTTGTCATATGCTGAAAGTATGTTGTGAATCATAAACCTGGCATTCACATATAGAGTCGAATTTTCACTTACAAATAAATATAAAATATATTACAACATAATATATCTTGCAACTCAACCATTCCCTGAACTGGTCCTATCCCCCTGCTTGGGCGGGTGCAATTGAAATCGGATTAAACTGCCATATGTGGATAGTCTAAATATTACTCACAGATTCCTCAGACTGTCTCTTGTAGGACTTCACTTTCAGCTGCAGTTTGTCCACCAGATCCTGCAGTCTGGTCACGTTCTTCTTATCCTCCTCAGTCTGTGGGGAACAATTAAATATTTGAAGTAAATATCTGGGTTGAACGGGTTATTTTCTGACCAAATAAGAAAAAAATATTGGACAACAGATTCTCAAGAATGTGAGAAATGAGAAGTTTTATTGTTCTGTTTCAAGATGACACCAGCATGCAACCAGCCAACCGTGCTGGAAATAAAACCACACTTTCTAATGGGAACTGGCTTAATGGTTTCCATTAACCATTAAAATGAATAAACAATGACAGGGAAATTGTTAACGAACCCATCGCATCAATTCCAGGTAGGAATGTATTTTTTTTCAGCAGGGAATATCACATTAAGTGTAATTCTCTCTTCATGAGAGTTGCTGCTTCAAAATGATTAGGTGGAAAACCAGCAAAAAGTTTTTTCTTAATAATTTGTAGTTGTAAAGTTTGTGGTAAGAACAAAGGGTACAGACTGACATAGTACCTGGTAAGTAAGTTCTTTCACTCTCCTCTCATATTTGCGAACACCTTTAATAGCCTCAGCTGCACGCCTCTGCTCAGCTTCAACTTCATTTTCCAGCTCACGGACCTGAAGAATATCCAACATTTTAAATGAAAATAAAACTTGATTCAGAAATCAATTTAGACATGGGTAATACCTATTTACTATTACTATTACTATTTGTCTTTTAAAAAATGAACCCAACCTTATCAAAATGTCTTTTAGACAATGAAAATATATATTCTGTCTAGTGTGACCACTAGAGATTGAACGGTGGTGTGAACTGAATTTTTCAATGTGTGCATGTGCAGAACAACAATGCGTTATTATACATACTCTAGCCTCCAGTTTCTGGAGTTGTTTCTTGCCACCCTTCATGGCCAGACTCTCAGCCTCATCCAGGCGGTGCTGCAGATCCTTTACTGTGGTCTCCAGGTTCTTCTTCATCCTCTCCAGGTGAGCACTGGTGTCCTGCTCCTTCTTCAGCTCCTCTGCCATCATGGCAGCCTGCAATTCATTTTTTTTTTTCAAATTAGATGGTCAACCTTTAAATGCAAGCAACCTATGACTTTTTTGTTTCGACTTCCATCTCTGTGACAAAAATGAACAAAAATGTACGAATAACAATGTGTAAATATTCATTAACAGTATTCTGTAATGTGTAGCTCAACAACTATAAACCATCTTCTGTTATTTGTAAGTAAGAAGTAAAAAAAAAAAAAAAGACATTTACTTTATTTTATTATTTTATTATTGTTAATATGAAGTTTTGATAAGTTAGATATACAGTAAATGCTGCTGTGAATAGTGCTAGTGACTACCATAGAGTTATGAATGTACAGGCATGCATTAACTGTATATGTACAACCATGCTGGTAAAGAGCGTCAGTGTATTGTTTGCTGAAATATTACAAGTGGAATCCATTTCACTGCAAAGTGCACAATTTCTCTCACATCAGTGATAGCTTTCTTGGCCTTTTCCTCAGCATTGCGTGCTTCCTGAAGAGTGTCTTCCATTTCACCCTGAATCTGTACAAGATCAGCCTCCAGCTTCTTTTTGGTGTTGATAAGACTGGTATTCTAAACAGACAGAAATTTTTAGGTTAAATTAAGGTTTAAATAAAAGAACAAATTATTAGGGTTTAATGCACTACGGGACCTCAAAATTTACAACGAATAATTTTTCTTACCTGAGAATGAAGCAGAGTCACACGCTCACTGGCATCCACCAGCTCCTGTTCAGCCACTTTGCGGCTTCTGTCGGTTTGCTCCAGGGCAACTCTAAGCTCCTCGATCTCTGCCAGCATCAGACTGTTTCTGCGCTCCACTATGGCCACCTGCTCCTTCATGTCTTCTTGTACTCGAATAGCCTCATCAAGATGCAGCTGAGCATCCTGGAAAAAAACAACAGTGAATTAGTTTTCATTTTTAAGTTTTTTTTTTCTTTACATTTAGACTGCTTTAAGGTTTAGTATTTCAGTTTGTAAACCAACCTTAAGTTGGCCTTGGACATTCCTGAGCTGTTTCTGGGCTTCAGAAGCCTGGCGATTGGCATGACTCAGCTGGATCTCCATCTCGTTGAGATCACCCTCCATCTTCTTCTTGACTCTGAGAGCATCGTTTCTGCTTCGGATTTCAGCATCCAGCGTGCTCTGCATGGATTCAATCACCCTCTGGCTGTTTCGCTTGATCTGCTCAATCTCCTCATCTTTCTCAGCCAACCTCCGGTCAATCTCACTCTTCACTTGGGTGAGTTCAAGCTGGATACGAATGATCTTGGATTCCTCATGCTCTAGTGTGGCCTGAAACATTGAGTGAAAAGAATTTGAAGAATTGTATTCACAAAATAAATATTGCATTATATTTATTATTACATGGTAATATTATTACCATAATATGCCAATAATATACCATGGTATGGTATATTATTCAAGTCTTCTAGACTTGAAGCTTGTTTATATGTAACAAACCTCAGCTTCCTCAAGAGCTGTCTGTACTTCTGATTTCTCACACTCCAATGTCTTCTTTCCCTTTTCCAGCTCATGAATAGTTTTTCCAGTCTCTCCGAGTTGCTCAGTTAAATCTGAGATCTCCTCTGTACAGACAGGAATACACACGATCTAACATTCTGAAAAACAGTCTTCAGCAGGACACCAGCTTACATGTCATGGCATTATACAGGGAGGTATGCATGAAGACTTACGCTGAAGGTTTTTGTTCTCCCGCTTCAGAGTCTCCAGGTGGTCTAGTGCTTCTTCATAGGAGTTCTTCATCTTGAAAAGCTCTGTGCTAAGAGAGCGAGCCTCTTTCTGTGCTCCCTCCAACTCTGCTTGGCTTTCTTCAAATTTCTGTTTCCATTCAGCCAAGATCTTCAAATAAAAAATAAGAAAAATCAACAGTTATATTTCAGCATTTGTGTTAATTGTGGTGGTATTTTAACTTTAAACAAATACAAGCTTGCTAATTAGATATGCTATGTACTCGCTACATACATTAGTTCCATTTTAGATTCAACAGTGTTTTAAGCGTATTGATTAATTGAGAAAGTGGAATATTGGCTGCAATATAGGTACAATATTACCTTGTCGAAGTTTCTTTGCTTCTTGTCTAGATTGGCAGCGAGTGCATTAGCTCTCTCTACATCAATCATGAGGTCCTCTACTTCATTATGTAATCTCTGCTTTGTCTTTTCCAGTGATGCACACTTGGCGTTCACAGCTTCAATGGATTCTTCAGCATCCTGCAAGCGCTGGGCAAGCTTTTTCCTTACAAAGGTAATGGAGTGTCACTATACTATTACATAATTTTCTGTTATTTAAAAAAAAATATGATAAGAAACATATTTACTTTGCCTCCTCAAGTTCCTCAGTACGCTGGATGGCATCAGTCTCATATTTGGTTCTCCACTGAGCTACCTCACTGTTGGCCTTAGACATTGCACGTTGCAACTCAGATTTGGCTTCCTGCTCTTCTTCAAACTGCTCTCTGAGAAGGTCACAGTCATGGCGAGCTGACTGCAAACCATGGGCCAGGGCATTCTTTGCCTTGAAGTTCACAAAAAAATGCAAAATTAATGCTTTGATAAACATTTAAATAGATTCTTTTCTAAAAGTTATTTAAAATATATAACAACTAACCTTGACTTCTTCTTCAATATGCCTTTTCAGCTCTTCAATCTGCTGAGTATAAGCTTGTTTGGTGCGAGTCAGCTGAGATACAAGTGCTTCTTTCTCTTCCAGATTACGCCCAATTTCACCTATTTCAGAAATAACAACATAATTTAGGATGCCAATCTTATAGATATGCTTTATACTTTAATAAAGTGCACTGCTGTCCCGATTTACTCAGATTATTTACCATTTTCTGTCTGAAGACGTGCTTTTTGGGTTCCCAGGTCATTCAGCTGACGAAGTTGCTCCTCATTCTTGCTCTTGAACTCACTCACTTGATCTTCCAGTGTACGGCACATCTTTTCAAGGTTAGCCTGTCAATAGCCACAAGTGCCATGTTTTAAAGTTTTCTTACTCATGCAGCATGTTGCTTTGGCTTGATAATCATGCAGCACACTGCATTGGATTGATAATTTGCTTACCTTTGCTTTGGCAACAGCCTCCATATTGCTAGACAGATCATCAACCTCCATTTTGAATTCACTCTTCTCTTTTTCCAGCTTCTGCTTGACCCTCTGCAGGTTGTCAATCTGCTCCCCAAGCTCTGCCACGCTGTCAGCCTGCTTCTTACGAAGAGCTGCAGCAGTGGCTTCATGCTGCAGGGTGGATTCTTCAAGATCACGGCGTAACTTTTGGAACTCAGCCTCACGTTTCTTGTTCATCTCAATCTGGGCAGAAGTGGCACCTCCAGCTTCCTCAAGTCTCTCACTGATCTCTTCCAGATCTCTGGAGACATCAGCTCTCTGCTTTTCAACCTTAGCACGGGCAGTCCGCTCTGCTTCAATCTCCTCTTCAAGCTCCTCAATACGTGCCTATGATGAATATATTCTGATGAATATATATGATGACTACAAACCATATTAAAAAGCATGAAATAATAATGGTAAGTGACAAAGTAGTTTATAATGACCTGAAGTTCTTTAATCTTTTTCTGAAGCTGTGCTCCAAGAGTCTGCTCGTCCTCAATCCTGCTAAGAAGTTGGCTTGTCTCAAAGTCCTTCCTGTTGGTCGTAATAATAAAGAACTCAGAGATGTCAATTTTGAATAAGAGCCGCACTTATTATTTTTAGTGAACAATGGCATGGTCTTTGAGCTCTTACTTTTTAAGCCTTTCATCTGACTGTTGCTTGTCATTTTCCAGATCCATTATGGTTTCCTGGGCCAATTTGAGGTCTCCCTCGAGCTTTCTCTTAGCTCGTTCAAGATCCATACGCAGCTTCTTCTCTTGTTCAAGAGAGCCTTCAAGCTATTGTAGACAGAATAACAAATTGGGATATAGATCAGGCACTTAGACAATAATATATGATTGTAAATATAAAATAGAACTTTTTTTTCTGAAAAACTTACATCATCTACTTGTTGTTCCAGCTTAACCTTGGCTTTAGTCAGAGTATTGACTTTGTCTTCCTCTGCTTGGAGATCATCAAGAGTTTGCTGGTGTGCCTCTTGAAGAGCCTTCTTTTCCTTTGTCAACTTCACAATGGTCTCATCTAAAGATGCCATTTCTTCAGTAAGGTTTTTGACCTGAAAATACACTTACATAAGCATTGGTGGCAGTCATGTTATCTAATGATAAATGCCTTATCCATAAAATAGAGACCTTGTTCTCAGTAGCATGCTTCTCCTTCTCCACTTTAGCTAGGGTTAGCTCCAAATCATCAATGTCTTTCTTCAGCTCAGAACACTCATCCTCCAGTTTTCTTTTCTTGCCAGTCAGTTCAGCATTGACTTCCTCCTCGTCCTCCAGTCTCTCAGTTACCTCTTTGAGTTTGGCTTCGAGCTGGATCTTGCTTTTGATGAGACCCTCACATCTCTCCTCAGCATCTGAGAGATTTTCAACTTCCTAGAATTGGAAATGATGAAATGCTCTTCATAAATCCTGCTTTTCAGGAAAAATTCATTCTAATCTGAAAAATTTAAGGAACTTGGTTTAAAGGTGTGATCAAAACTTACTGCAGCTACTTGTAACTGCAGGTCATTTTTCTCCTGCAGTAGTGTAACCATTTTTTGCTCTAACTCTTTCTTCTTTGCGAGAGCCTTTGCCAGATCCTCTTTCATTTTCTCAAAATTCTCCTTCATGGCAGCCATTTCCTTCTCAGTCTCGGCACTCTTCAGAAGTGGCTTGATCTTGAAATACAGCTTCATCCATGGCCAGTGTTTCACATTCATGAATGAGCGGATGTTGTATTGGATGGTGAAGATAGATTCTCTGTTACAAAGTTAGAGTCCTTTTGTCAGTATTTCGGGGTAATAACAATACATTTATCCTGAAACAAACATACATTTAAAAACTCTAACAGACAATACCTTCTCTCCATCATCTTGACAAACTCTCTCCTCATAAGGAAACCTCGGCACAGTGCCTGAGTCATGGTTACGAGAATAACAAGCTTTTCGTCTCGCATCTCCTCAAGAAGACCCAACAGTCCAGCTTTGAAGAACACCTGTAAATAAGTTTTTTTAATTATTAAGACACAATTCTCTAGTGAATGCTAGCGAAAGTTACCTTTGCTACCATTTCTTACTTTGGTATGTCCGAACTTGTACTGGGTATGATCCACATCAATGGAACTGAGAAGCTTTTCAGAAGCTTTCTTGTTGTCAATGAACTGACCCTCTGGGATGACACTGGCATTCAATACTTTGTATCTAAAAGACAGAAAATCTCCTTAACTTCGACACTAGGTTAATGTACACCTGCGGGCATAAATATATATATATATATATATAGTATGTGTGATTATAATTTTCTGTGATATACTTGATCAGATATAGAAATTAAATCTATAATACAAATGTGTATGATGTGCAGAAAATACCTCTGCTTAAAGTCACCGTAGAGGATTCTGCTGGGGAAACCCTTTCTGCAGATTCTTATACCCTCCAGTACACCATTACAGCGCAACTGGTGGATTACCAGAGCATTTTCCATCAGGCCTAAAGGTGCAAAGAATGTGTGAAACAGTATTAAAAATCAAGACATGATTTTACATGGATTGCCTAATGTCCCTGAGGCTTTTGGTTGTTTCAGCCTAATTTCCATTGAACTACAGGACAATGCTCTGTGCACAGAGAAGAACAGGTGATTTAAACTTACCTGGTGTCTTGGACTCATTTGGAATAATGCAGCGCACAAAGTGTGGATGAGTGCTTCTTAAGTTGGTCATAAGCTTGCCCAGGTTTTCCTGTTGGATTAGAAAACAACCATGTAAACAACCATCCATCCTCTTTCAAATACTTATTGAGGGATTAATGTCTCATGGCTTTAGACACATTAGAAGAAATGCATATATAAAATCTTACCCGAAACAAAGCTGACACTGTCTGGAAGGAGCCACCTTTCTTCTTCCCACCTTTTTTGGGACCTTCAGCTGTTGATTCAACACACCAGTAAAGTTGCTTTGATTCAGCAATGTTATCAAATTGAACAAGTTTGGAGACACATCACATTTCATTCAGCCCACTTATCCCCAAGACATAAATATCAAATTCTTTCGTACAATAGTCTCTACAAAATAAACTGCAACACACCTTCAGTAGAGGCATGAGAAGCAAACAGAATAGGCAACAGTTTAAGTGATGCCTTCTGGTACAGCTGAACAACAGAGTCATTCAGAGGGTCCTTATTTTTATCCAGCCAGCCTATGATGTTGTAGTCCACTGTACCAGCATAGTGCACCAGGGAGAAATGAGCCTCTGCCTTGCCTTTAGTAGGCTTTGGCTTCTGGAAGGATGCACTTTTACCGAGGTGTTGGTCATACAACTTGTTCTTGAATGTCATGTCTGTGGCCTTGGGGAACATACACTCTTCTTCAAGGATGGAGAAAATTCCCATTGGCTGTAGGTAAGAATACAATTAGCTTATTCTTCCAGGAGAACAGCAAAATAATAACTTTGTTTACCCACCAAAAACTGTTAATTAGGTAATTATTTCTCACCTTCTCAATAAGCTCTATACAGGCTGCCAAGTCCATACCAAAGTCTATAAACTCCCACTCAATTCCTTCTTTCTTGTATTCCTCTTGTTCCAGCACAAACATGTGGTGGTTGAAAAACTGTTGCAGTTTCTCATTAGTGAAGTTGATGCACAGCTGTTCCAAGCTGTTGAACTGTTAAACAGAAACAGACAAGCTACTTTCCACTCTTTTCTCAGGCTGGAATGATATGCATCTTAGCACCTAATTTACTTACATCGAAAATTTCAAACCCAGCAATATCCAGCACCCCAATGAAGAACTGTCTTGACTGTTTGGTATCCAACATCTCATTGATACGGAAAACCATCCACACGAACATCTTCTCATAGACTGCCTTACTCAGAGCCATGGTTGAATTGTTGACCTGTTTGAAAGAGAAAATAATAATAATAATAATAATAATAAAACATTTTTCAAGTAAATAATTGCAATTGTAAATATTCTCTGTTTATGTGGATTCTCATTACCTGTGGCACAGTCTGCCCTTTGGTCACAAACTCATTCCCGACCTTGACTCTGGGAAAGCACAAAGCTTTCAGCATGTCAGCTGAATTCAGGCCCATGAGGTAAGCGATTTTATCAGCCACTGAAGGAATAAGGTTTATATAAATTTACAAGCTCCAAAAACACTTTTCAATTTAAGTAAACTATATTTTGATTTGCAGGTCATTCCAAAAGCTGGTCTATGAGCAAACTGAGTTATTGTAACCTAAAAAATAAATAAATAATCAATCATACAATACACCTGATGCGACATTAGTGTAATACAACCTTGAAAAGCGCTAAAGGTCTTGTCTCTCTGAATGATCAGAACCTGAATTGAAGTCTCACTTACCCTCAGTACCATCAGGCTCGGCCTGCTCCTCTCTCTGTTTCTGCTTAAATTTCATGTTCCCGTGATGCATCACAGCTCCTGTCAGCTTGTAAATGCTCATCTTCTCCTCTGTAGTGAAGCCCAAGATGTCAATGGCAGTCTGAAAAACAAGAAGCACTCATTTACACATCATGTAATATCAGTGGTCAGACGCAAAAGGCAGCCTTGAGCAGAGAGAACAATTGTGTCTAATCTCATAAATTACATTAAACATCAGAGATTACACCTGTATAAAAATGTTCTTACATCTGTGGCAATAAACTCTTCCACGTCATTGATGCTTTTGACCGTGATCTCCCCATGACTGATCATTGGATAGTCATATGGGTTAGTGGTGATGAGGAGAGCCTCTGCAAAAACCGAAAACATTGTGCCTCTTGAAATATTATATATAGCATAGTACACTTTTGCATTGCTTGTGTACACAAAGTGCTAACAGTTTAAGACTCCTCATGTATGCATGCATTACCCAGCAGTTCAGGCTTGTGCCCAGTTGTGAGCTGGTAGAAAATGTGGTAGCTCCTCTCAGCTGACAGCTGGAAGGTTACTCTTGACTTTTCCAGCAGATCTGTACAGATAATCATATGGGATAAATGCTTTTTAAGAGGGGATGAGGGGATACATATATATTCTTAATGTAATATTTTGAAACTACTCACAAGTTTCAATATCAGCTGAAGCCAACTTTCCGGTCGAGCCAAAATGGATTCTGATGAATTTACCCTATGACATTGGAGAATATGTTTAATACATGCTATAAATGTTATTGTTATTATTATTATTATTATTATTATTATTATTATTATTATTATTATTATTATTATTAAAAGAGTTACTTACAAAACGAGATGAGTTGTCATTCCTCACAGTCTTTGCATTACCATAAGCTTCCAGCAGAGGGTTGGCTGCAATGATTTGATCTTCCAGCGACCCCTGAAGATGAAAAAATTATTATGAAAAATACAACTAACAAGCATTTCACCATTTAGTATTCTGCTTACGCTACAAACAGCAGTGCACTATTTCACCAACCTGCATTTTTCCAGGAACATGTTCTACCTTCTTCTGTCCAGACACTGCGATTGTCGCAAAGTATTGGATGACCCTTTTGGTGTTCACAGTCTTTCCTGCACCAGATTCTCCACTGAAATGAAAACCAGTTCAGAACGTATGCTATAACAGTGCTTCTTGCAGTCCCTAAAGCATAACTCTATTATATAACTCTTCAGTATCTGAAACCTGCAAATCGTCTGCCATTTTTCTTATTTGCTTCCACTGATTTTCCATAATGTTCAAAACATTATTGTATTATTCTTAGTTCATGAGACATGAACAAAGCAAACTAAACCACCAATATGTTCATATTTATTGCAGTTATGGTGGTTATATAACCTACCACTTACATGATTTAACACAGTCTACTCATTCAAGTTATTGTATAGGCATGAACTTTGTGTAATATTATTTTTAAATGATGTTCCCAGGTAGCCTTTGAATCATCTAGTTCATTATTGGCTACCACAGTTTACCAAGCTCAATGACTCATTTTTACATAGACACAGCATTTCAGGACTTACGTGATCAGGATTGACTGGTTCTCACGGTCTGGGGGGGGGAAAAAACAATTCTACATGTAGACATATTTACTAAGTGCATAACTGATTAATCATATTTGGTAGAATTTTGAAAATTTCATACCAGTGAGCATGAACTGATAGGCGTTATCAGAGATGGAGAAGATGTGAGGAGGGGCCTCGACTCTCTTTTTGCCCCTGTAGGCCGTCACGACTTTACTATCATACACTGGGAGCCACTTGTAGGGGTTCACAGTGACACAGAACAACCCAGAGTAGGTCTATACAAAGGGAAGCGATTAAATGCTAAATGTAAACTATGTATGGAAACCAGTTACTATGCCAGAAAACTATGTTAAATATGCCAGTGAGTACACATAGTTACGCTTCTGTACTCTATTATTATAAAGTACTTAATATTGCTCTTGGAGAAAAGTAATGGAGTCAAATGTATCCGTGTACTCACATAAATCATCCATGCTGCATAACGCTCTTTGAGGTTGTACAGCACAGCAGGCTCATTGAGGTGAGTCATCATAGCCATGTCCTCAATCTTATCAAACTTTGGAGGATTCATGGGGAAGATGTCATCTTCCTTCACTGTCAAGACCTGCAGTGAAATAAGAATAGTTAAATTTCAATAACATCAACATCAGACATTAAACCACTTCTTTGGGATAATTTTTCACTACTCACTTTGCCACACAGAGTTTTGACGGTGACTTTGCCTCCCTCTTTACTCTGGAGGACCCCTTTGAGGTACATCTCAGTCGGCTCAGACACAAAGTAGGCTGTTTTGGCATCAAATGGTAAGTTCTGTGCCTCAATCCTTTCTCGCTCTGGCTTCCGGAGGTATACGGCCGCCGAGCCAAAGCACTCCATTTCCGGATCCACACTCATGATGACAGCTTACTGGAGAGTACAATAGCATTTTATTGCTTTTGTAGATATTTTTGTCTAATTGTGCAACAAATCGTGTCTAATTGTGTGACACTGAGAATAAATTAATACAGTCATCTAATGAATTTCATATTGGAAATGACAAATGTCATTAATGTAGTATACTCCTTCCATGCGCTGTGTACATGTGATATGAAATAGATTCAGCAATATGCATTGCTGAGGTGAGGTTGCATAATTACAGTGATGTAATTTTTTTTTTTTTTTTTTTTTTTAAATATTCAAGTACAAACATAATGGCAGTTGTATTCACCCTGTCTGGTGCCTCTCAGATATTTCAGAGATGATCGTTTCAGGGCTGCTGTGTAATTCTGTTAAATACAATAAAGGTTACGCATTACAATATATCTTCAATCATAATTTTAGGACTTTTTAAGTTTTTATTTTATTTAGTTTTTTTATTGTTTTATTTTGCATTTTTATTTTGTTTTGGTCTTGTACAGAAGGAACAGCTGTAAGTCACTCACCGTAGTTGGGTGCCTGTGTGTGTGATGAGGATTCCCCAGCTGACTCTTTTATATAGACCTTTAAATGTACTGTGACCATAACGGAGCTGCTCAATTTGGTCATGAATTTTTACTTTGTTTGCCCATTAATGTTTGCCTTCCTTAAGCAGCATCTTACGACCACACCAGTATTATTTTTATCCTGTGACAAACTGATACCATCTTATGGGCACAGAGGTGTTGTATTAGCACATAATAGATGTGTAATAATAAATACAAAATCAAAAGGTCTGTATTGTTTGACTCAATAGCAAAAATGCAAGATTATTGTTGTTGTTGCTATTATTATCATTGTTATTATTATTATTATTATTATTATTATTATTATTATTATTCATTGCATTGAATAATCACTACTGATTTACTACAACTGCATCAATCAAAAATTATACTTTTCCAATTTTTACGAGGCTAAAACTTCATTGTCTTGTGGCTTTCACAGAAGGATCATCATTAAAAACTAAGGTCAGATAGCTGAGTAAGTCCAGGTAATCCTTCTTTTGAATGTCCTCTAGCATTATAAAGATCGTTGCTATAAGTGTGGTTAAGACACCAAATGTCACTTGTATAAAGTTGCAAGGATCATGGAGGCCCAACGCGTTATGAAGAAATAAAATTGGTATATTGTCATACCAAAAGTTCTAGAAAATGACAGGAGCTGCCAAAGAGATTACAGTATGCCGCTTTAAAGACAGCTGGAGTTCCTCAAGTCTCTCCAAGGGGGACTAAGATTTTGGCAGCCCCACTTCAGTCATTCTGAACATGTAGCATCACATTTCTTCCCTCCTTACTAACATATGAAGGTTTACTTTCTGTTCCTTCCTTTATTTAAAATATAAATGTGAAATAATAGAGCATTATTAGGCTAGGATAGGGTGTAGGATATTCAAATAAGCCCCAAATATGACATGTAAAACCCCAATTCCAAAAAAGTTGGGATGTTTGTAAAATGTAAATAAATGTAAATAAAAACAGAGCGCAATGATTTGCAAATCTCATAAACCCATATGTTATTCACAGTAGAACACAGAAAACATATCAAATGTTTAAACAGAGGAAATTGTACCATTTTAAGGAAAAAATAAGGTAATTTTGAATTTGATGGCCGCAACACGTCTCAAAAATCTGGGACGGGGCAACAAAAGGCTGGAAAAGTAAGTGTTACTAAAAAGAAACAGCTGGATGTCATGTCATGGCAAACTAGTGACTCTATTTCCCAGAATGTACTACGAGCTACAAACATGGCAGAAGACTACAACTCCCAATGGAACACACAGACACATCACCTTCTCCTGAGGACTAATCACACACACCTGTTCCCAATCACACTGACAATCACTACTTAAGAGACTGCTCATGCACAAGGTCTTTGTGAAGTATTATGCTCAGTTGATCTTATCTCTGTCGGTTACCAAGCCGTGATCTCATGTTGCTATTCTGGTTTTGACTTTGTTTCTAGTTTCTCATTTCATGATTTGCCTTGCCTACTTTATGCCTGTTTGCCGTGCCCCTGACCCTTTGCCTCTTCTGACCACGCCTTTGTTTCACGATTTGGATTTATCTGCCTATCTCTCCTATAATAAAAGCTCTTAACTGCAATTGCATCCATCCTAACCCTCATCACATGACACTGGAGGAACATTTTGCAACTAATTAGGTTAACTGGCAACAGGTCAGTAACATGATTGGGTATAAAAAGAGTATCTTAGAGAGGCAGAGTCTCTCAGGAGCAAAGATGGGATGGAATCTGGATGGAAGTATATGTTGCTCTAAAACCTGTATATACCTTTCAGCATTGTTGGTGCCTTTCCAGATGTGCAAGCTGCCCATTCCATAGGCATTAATGCACCCCATACCATCAGAGATGAAGGCTTTTGAACTGAGCACTGATTATAAGACAGATGGTCCCTCTCCTCTTTAGTCCCCTCTTTAGTTTAGAGGATGTGGCGTCCATGGTTTCCAAAAGAATTTCAAATTTTGAATCATCTGACACACAGAACAGTTTTCCACTTTGCCTCAGTCCATTTTAAATGAGCTTTGGCCCAGAGAAGACAGCAGCGTTTCTGGATCATGCTCACATATGGCTTCTTCTTTGCATAATAGAGCTTTAACCAGCATTTGTGGATATCAAGGACAAACTATGCTCACAGACAATGAGTTCTGGAGGTGTTTCTGAGCCCATGCAGTGATTTCCATTACAGAATCATACCTGTTTTTAAGGTTACGCCTGAGGGCCCGAAGATCATGGGCATGCAATATTGATTTTCACCCTTGTCCCTATTGGCGCCCTGTCCAGGGTGTACCCCGCCTTGTGCCCGATGCTCCCTGGGATAGGCTCCAGGTTCCCCGAGACCCTGAAAAGGATTAAGCGGTATAGAAGATGGATGGATGGATGGACCCTCGTCCCTAACGCACAGAGATTTCTCCAGATTCTCGCAATCTCTTGCTCATATTATGTACCGTATCTTTACTTCTGTAAAGATACGGTACATCTTTACTTCTGAAAGACTCTGCCTCTCTAAGATACTCTTTTTATACCCAATCATGTTACTCACTTTTTGCCAATTATCCTCCAGCCGTTTCTTTTTAGTAACACTTACTTTTCCAGCCTTTTGTTGCCTCGTCCCAACTTTTTTGAGACATCGAATTCAAAATTACCTTATTTTTTTTCTCAAAATGGTACATTTACGCAGTTGAAACATTTGATATGCTTTGTATGTTCTATTGTGAGTAACATATGGGTTTATGAGGATTTAAATAATTGCATTTTGTTTTTATTTACATTTATTTACATTTTACACAGTGTCCCAACATTTTTGAAATTGGGGTTGGGGATTAATCAGGAAACCAAGAGAGATAGTTTTATCAAGATATTCTCTACACTTCATAGGGGATGAGTAACAAAGAAAGATGTCAGTTAGGTAAAATAGAAAGATTCCCTTTATAAACAAGAAGGATACATCTATAGATAGCAATTCAGTAGTATGTTTACTTGTGGTATTGTGGCATGTCCTGTGGCATGTATGATTTATAAGGAAGCTTTTGTCAGCCAGTAGCTCAGTCTTTCCACAAGGAAATGTGATCCCATGCTGGCAATGAAGGGAAAGCACTAGAAATTCTAAAGCAGTTACTCTTGAGATATAATGAGCTTGTGGATAGAATAAAAATGTGATATTCGATAGCTCACTCATAACATATTCTTATTTGGACAAAATACAAATATAGCCCTCTGTGCAGCTCAATGAACTAAATGTCAGCATGCTTGGGAAGCTTATTGTGTTAATACACCTTTGAACACTGCATGCACTGCATTTCACCAACGAACCCAGTATCACTCAAGTGCCTGTCATTTTCACATCGCTCAGTACTTCAGAAAGATGCTGCAAACTGAAGAGTGAGATCAAGATTTAGAGCATACCACTCAAAAAATAGGCTGTTTTGACATCAGAAGGTAAGTTTTGTGACTCGAGCCTTTGTGGTACGCTCTGGCTTCTGGAGGTATATAGTCGCTCAGCCAAAGCACTCCATATCCGGATCGACACTTGTGGTGACACCTTACTAGAGAGTACAATACCATTTTATTGCATTTGTAGATCTTTTGTCTAATTGTGCAGCAACACTGAGAATAGATTAATATGGTCATATAATGAATCTGATATTGGAAATGAAAAATGTCATTAATGTAGTATAGTTCTTCCGTGTTGTATGATGTTGCATACTGAACATTTGTAATCTGATAATCCTTGTGATCTTGGCACAGTAAATGTCAACAATTAGGCATTACACAATTCTACAGTGATGTCATTTAAAAAAAACTGCCAGAAGATGTCATCATCAAAGTAAAAACTGAATCGCAAGTCCTCTGATAACCATCACATTTAGTAGGCAACATCAGGGGAGACCCAGAATCATTAACTTTGCTTTGAATTTGGATATTGTAGGACCCAGATGTCTTACCTCACTGATCTAATTTTGTGGCTATGACCTTATGGGTATAAAGAAATCAGTCTTCTCCTCAAGACACGCTGAGAACACTAGAACGTTATTTGATGGTTCTCTTCATAAAGACTTCATAACATGTATAAGCATTTAGTAGGAGATTTATAGAACAACCCATTAGTATATTTGACAATCTTGTCAGTATTTACTAGATGACATGGAGGGTTTATTAATATTATTGGTGCATACCTAAGCCTGTGGTAATTTGTGTATACTAGACACTATCGTCCCAACAGTTTAGCCACTGCAATCCTTTGTCCTGTATTTGTAACCTCTTTCTAAGGAAAGTCATACTAAATTATAACAGGGTTTTGATACAGTGTAGTAAAATCTGAACTTAATACATTACACAGTCCCACTTAAAATGTGTAAATGTTTGAAAGCCCCGTTTGAAAAGCTGAATGGGGTGATTTGGGGAATATGGTATAATTTCTGAAGAATATTTAAAAGCTCTAGATTTTCCTCTAATTACAGAGCAGGGTGTGTGAACTGTGAGTAATTTTTAAATGTGTTAAATGAATTTCTAATATGGCAATCAAGATCTTTCAGTGTCTCCAAGGATGTTCATCCAGTAAGCATACAACTAATAAAATCTATGAATCACACAACAGTTCAATAGTTATGTAACCATGTAACCCTAACCATTTCCTCTCCCATAATTTATATATATACATATATATATATATATACATATACATATATATATATATACGTATATATATATATATATATATATATATATACATATATATATATATACATATATATATATATATACATACATATATATATATATATACATATATATATATATATACATATATATATATATATACATATATATATATACAGATATATATATATATATATATATATATATATATATACACATATATATATATATATATATACACATATATATATATATACACATACACATATATATATATATATACACATATATATATATATATATATATATACACATTATATATATATATATATATATATATATATATATATGCATGCTTATTATTTATTCAAATTATGACAAATATGTACTGTATGTCCACACTATTGCTGTGAACTCTGTTCCTTCCTTAAGTCTTTTTGAGGAAGTGACATCATTTCCTTCACTGTAGAGAGCAAGTAAATGTTCCATTGGGTCTTATTTAGAATCTTTTATTGTGTGTAACCATGTTACCTATATTTAGTAAGATGTAGAAAGATTTCAAAGATTTTGCAAATTTTCCAGTTTAAACAATGCAAAAAACAAACAAACATTGCTCTGAATGAGAATAATTGCCAGTGAAAAGATGCCAAATCTTCTGAATGTACTACCAGTAAATAGAAAGAAAATACTTATCTCGCATGTGAAATGACAGTAATTTATCTCTTCTATACCAGTGCAAAAGCAAGAAGTATATACATATCACTTTTGAGACATAAAAATAGAAAAACTGATATACAGTATTTGCAGCGTGGATGGATTACATTAATGGAAATGTAATAAACATCGTTGCTGTCATCATACCTGTAGGTCAACTCTGTTACTGAGGCATACTTTACTTTTTTTTTTTTTTTTTTAGAATGTTACAAAAACACAAAAGAGAATTCATTTCATAGATTGTGTAGTTAAAGGAATGTATATCACTGAGGAAAAACAATTAAATTAAAGCAACTGCCATAAAAGCAACGCAACATTTTAAGGCATATTATAATCAGTGGCACTCAATTTACAACTGATTCAATATCAAATGGGTCCATGGCTTATGTACCAAAAAACTTAATATAAGGCTATGAGCCTGTAATGGGCCAGTATGTCCAATTTTTAATCTTGTTTGAATAAAAAGCAAAAAAAAAAAAAAAGCTATTAGGACAAATGGGCATCAATTTCATTATAATGATTAAATGTGTCTTCAGTTAAGTTACAACAGTGATCTACAACAGTCCAGTTATTTACTTTAAAGGGGACCTATTATACAAAATTCACATTTACATGGTGTTTGAACCACCCTATAATGGTAAAAATCCATCCACTCCTTTTTTTTTTTTTTAATATTCCCCATAACTCATAAACAGTGTCTCAAAATGAGTCGTTCGCATGCTGGAGCAGCTACAATGATAAGAAGACTGTCTCGTCTTTGTAAGCTTTGTAAGTGTTTTGTTGTTGGCTGTAAGAATAAACATAAGCGTCTTCATGCACTCCCGGCCTCAGAGCCACTGAAGGCACAGCAGAGTAATTTTATTTTTGAAGGAAATGTTCCCCCAAAAATTGCTAAATTTGTATACGTTTGTCCGAATCATTTTACATCAGACTGCTTTGTGAACGAGGGTCAATACAAAGAAGGATTTGTTGAAAAGTTTATGCTCAAGCGTGGATCAATACCAACTGTTCGTGATCCAGATTCATATCCAGAAGACGTAAGTATTGCACTTTATATTTTGTGAATGTTTGCAAATCGCCTTTCCGAATGTGCTTGTTGGCACATTCTACGTAAGGCGGTATTATTGAATTACTGAAAACAAACTGGTGAAAAAGCACCACCATGAACACAAACAATTACAAGCAATAAAGGGATGTTTATTTATCATAATTGTTTTAACAAGGTCCTGTGAAATCCATGTGCAACAGCATGAAGGTCGATATATCAAAATCAGACATGAAAATGTCACTATGCACACAATATACATATATTTTACAAATAATTCAAGAGCATTAACACAGTTTACATTATTGGAACATTATTGGCTCATTTTTTTCCACCCTTTCATGCTCAAGAACATTGAAAGACTTCTCTAAGAATGTCCACCCTGATTTTAAAAGGTTTGTTCGGCATCTATGCATATCATGATTCAACAGCATGGAGGAAGATGAGGTGAATCCACACTGCAGCATTGTGAGCACTTAACTATAACGAAGTTATAAGGGTTTGAAGGTAAAAAGATGAGTAGAAATTACTAACAGAAGATTGTGAAGTAGTATAGAAAGTTTTTGGAGCAAGTTAGCAAGCAAGCAAATTAAGTTGGCACAAAAGGATTAATAATGCAATTTTAACAACTACTGAAAAGTACAGCTGAACAGTACAGAGACTCTGAATTCCATGAGTGCTTTTGGTTGAGATCACTGCGATACTAGAATTCAGTCCTGTGGTGAGGACACGTTCCCTGAATTCACTTAATGTTGTTCCATGTTGATGTACAAACTTTGTGTCCTCTCGCTCACTCTCTGTTGCTTGTTTGACTTTCAAGGCCCCAAACCTCCACAGGGCTTATGTTGACCATGGTGACGTACTGCAGTGTGCAGAGGGTGAGGTGAGCAGGTACTTCCTTAAAACTACATTTATTAAAAAAAAAAAAAAAAGAAAAAAAAAAAAAAGAGGAAGAAAAAAAAAAGGGGGGGGGAGAAAGAGGAAATTCAAGTGACTGTTACTCATCTCAGGATATTCAGTTACAAGAGAGCCAACCACATACAAAAGCAATTGAAATAGTTCAACACAACGAATGCTTCAAGTGGTTTCCCCAAACTCAACTTAAAATGCAACTTATAATGACTTCTCCAGTTTCAAAGTTATTCAACCCCTTCATGGCAAGCATCTTTAGTACTTAGTAGAGCGTCCTTTTGCTGTTATGACCTGCTGCAAACGAGATGCACAGCTTTTGGCTGCGTTCCTGAGGAATCTTAGCCTATTCCTCATGTGCAATGGCTTGCAGAAGAAATAGCCTCAATTCTTCGTAGTATGGGTTCCATAACATGTTGGACACATTCCTTTGAGATTCTGGTCCATGTTGACTTGATTGCATCAGGCAGTTCCTGCAGATTTTTTAGGTAATCTTACATGCTGTGAATCTCCCGTTCTAACACATTCCAAAGGTGTGTGGTAGAGAGAGAGAAAAAATATCTGCACTTACACTGGCTCTTACACCTTTACTCTGCGCGCTTTGCTTCTCTAGAACTCAATTAAAAATCTTGTATGCTAGCACTATTTGTGTTGTTCTCCACTTGATATATCACTTTGCTTGTATTTCCTCCTTTGTAAGTTGCTTTGGATAAAAGCGTCTGCTAAATGAATCAAATTTAAAATGTTCTGTTGGATTGAGATCCAGTGACTGGGAAGGCCACTGATGAACACTGAACTCATCGTCATGTTCGTGAAAGCAGTTTGAGACGACTTTTACTTTGTGACACGGAGCATTATCATGCTGGAAGTAGCCATTAGGAGAAGGGTAAATTGTAGCCATGAAGGGATACACATGGACAGCAACAATACTCAAATAAGCTGTGGCATTCAAGCAATAATTGATTGATATTAACAGGCCCAAAGTATTCTAAGAAAACATTCCCCACATCATTACACCACCTCCACCAGCCTGGACTGCTAACACAAGGAAGGTTGGGTCCATGGATTCATGCTGCTGGTGCCAAATTCTGACCTTACCTTCTGTGTGCCTCAGCAGAAATCGAGATTCATAAGACCAGGTTATGTTTTTCAAGTCTTCAGCTGTGTAGTTTTGGTGAGCCTGTGCCCCCTGCAGCCTCAGCTTTTGTTCTTGGCTGACAGAAATGGAACCTGAAGTGGTCTTCTGCTGTTGTAGCTCATCCACCTCCAGTTTCAACATGTTGTGCATTCTGAGATGCTTTTCTGTTCACCACAGTTGCAAATAGTGCAAGTTATCTGAGTGACTGTAGCCTTTCTGTTAGCTTGAACCAGTCTGGCCGTTCTCCGTTGAACTCTCTCAACAACGAAGTGTTACTGTCCGCAAAACTGCTGCTCACTGGATGCTTTTTTATTGCAGCGTTCTGAGTAAACTCTAGAAACTATTGTCTGTGACAATCCACAGGAGATCGGCAGATACAGAAATACTCAAACCAGCCAGTCTGGCACCAACGATCATATCATTTTTTTTTCCTCATTCTGATGGTTTATGTGAACGTTACCCAAAGTTGCTGGTCCGTATCTGCATGCTTTTATGCATTGCACTGCTGCCACATTATTGTTTGATTAGATCATAGAAAGAATGAGTAGGTGTACCGATGTTCCTAATAAAGTGCTCAGTGAGTGTAAAGTTGCATCTATTTAATACATTTTTAAAGGATAAAAATTTATTAAAAGCTCCACATGGTCAAAACGCATAAGGCCAAACACTAATTATGGTAAATGGGTATGAGTATGATTATGTGTGTGTTTGTGTGTGTGTGTGTGTGTTTGTTAGGGAATCATACGTCACACTTACGTTCTTGAGGAATTCTTCAGCAACTATTCGTGCCCTTGCATTGACTGACAGCTTCATCTCGCTGATTTCCTTATCAATTTCCTCCATAAAATGGATGACAAAATCCACCAACTTGTGCTTATACATCTGCTCTGTGTGAAAGTTAGTGATGAGGAAACTGATATCGTAGCCCTGGAATGAGAAACAACAGAAGGGGTTATAGTGCAAGTGATGATCAATTCTCCAATTTTTCTAATGTTCTAATAATTTTCTCCTATAAATTTAGTATAGCCTCCATTATACATATAAGCATAGAACATATAACCAACTTTTATTACCCAACAGCCATAACCCATGTTCACTGAACAGCACACAAAAACCAAACAACCCGTCTCTGTTGAGCATAAACGGAGTTGCCAGTTTATTAGGTACACCTACCTTGTAGTTATGCTCACTTGTGCCTGCAAAGTGAACTAAAATGGTTGGTGAACTAGAGAAAATTACCATAAATAAACTGGCAAGTCAGTGTATCCTAAAACTCAGAGTTTAAGTAAAAAAGGCACAGTAGATCAGTTCAGATATACATTTACATTTATTCATTTAGCAGACGCTTTTATCCAAAGCGACTAATAAATGAGGAAATACAAGCAAAGCGATACATCAAGCGGAGAACAATACAAGCAGTGCTACCATGCAAGATTTAAAAAGATTTAATTTATATATAAAAAGATATATGATCTGAGATTACTTCCAACAGTATGTTATTCTCCTCTCCTTATAATCTCTCACCTCCACTGCTTTTCTCCGCAGAATGAAGAAGTTCTCAGCTCTCATCATCATAAAGCGCATGAACTTGTGGCACAGAATCTTCTCAATCTCATCAGCCTAGAAATGACCAATCAGAGCACAGTCAACATTCACAATGTTTCAGCCTAAGAAACTCATGGGACATGGAACTGACATCTTTTGTACACTTTTCTGGCCACAAGCTTCAGAATCAGGTGGCAATCTCCATACTTCCGTGCATATGCCCTTCCATACACTGGTTTCCAGCAGGAAAATAAACTTTTGAGTACCTCATCACAATGAGCTTTCTGGACCAAGATATAAATACAGTCACTTGAGTTTAAAAAAAAATAATAAAAATCATGCAAAGTTTTTGTTTGAAGCAGTAATTGACGAGTAAATAAGAGAATTGTGCGTATTTGCAAATTGCTACTTAATCATTTCTAGCATGCACATCATTGAGGCCGTGTTTGAAGTGGTGATTGTTTTAGAGACTTCATTATTGTGGTATAAAATCTGCCATAAAATCATAGCCTTCTACAGATTAATGCTACTACTCCAAAATCAACTACAAACATAAGTCTCTGGGAATGTAAAACCGATGTACGATAGTTTAGTACCTGCTTTATTGCAATGCTGACGCGAACGGAGTTGATTGAACCTTCTATAAGGACCTTCTCTTTATCATTTCTGCTAATCACAACCGGCTGAAGCAACAATTCCTTACTGCTCCTGTTACATCACACACAATCACAAACACACAGCCAGTCAGTGGGGGTCAACAAAATACTACTGCTAGACACTGGGCAGATATAGCGCTATAAATATATGGTTCTAAAATAAAATTATGGAAAAAAAACAGAAAACTGTGCTATTTATGTTGAATAAAGAAAAGAAATACAGATGTGTATTACACATTAAGTTATTAATATACAAAATGCATAAAAGAAAAGCACTGAAGTACTCAAGCAGGCTTTGACAAAAAACACTAGGTTGAAAGCATACTTACCGGACTTCCACCTCAGGTTTGTTGTGGCGCTCGACCACCTGCGAGGAGAAGTTTTCCAGGCAGAGAGCTGCCTGCAGTGTTGCTCGTACTGCATTCAGGTATGGACGCAGAGTCGCTGTCTGCAGTGAAACACACAAACATGACAAGGGTGGAGGTAGCCGGCTATTACAACAGCGTTCAACCAGACTACATTCATTCCTAGCAAATATACAGCTCACTTATGGTGAGCCCACCAATTACACACCCAGAGAAGTCTGCTTACTATCACTTGTGCTCTTTTTTAAATCAGACACATTACACAGACCTGTACACAATTCCTGAAACACTGTACTCTTCCACAACCCTGCTAAATCCACACACATTTCACAACTTTAGCTCCAAGTTACATCCATATCCTTCAGTCATGTACACCAGAATGGTAACAAAACCTCAATCTGAAACATTCGATGCATAAAAGTCAAACCTGAAAGTACAACTTTGATTTAATTGCATGAAATAAGCTAACGCATGTAATGTGCAGCTGGATATTAGTCTTCAAAGAATGGCGTCAGTGCACAGATGTGGCACTGAAGCAAAGAATCACTTTGGAGACATTTTGCACACAGGGCACCACCTTGTGGGGAATCTCCATCTTTCTAAACAAGAGGCAGGTCAATACGGTCACTGAAAGTGTGTACCCTGGCACAGTGATGTAGTGGGTAACAGTCATCTCACTGCTCCTGGGTCCCAGTTCGAACCTGAGCTTGGCTTACTGTCTGTGTGGAGTTTGACATATTCTCCCAGTGTCCGCATCGGTTTCTTCCGGGTTCTCCGGTTTCTTCCCGCCTTCCAGAAACATGCCAGTAGATTGATTGGCTGCACTAAATTGCCCCTAGGTGTGAATGAGTGTGTGTGTGTGTGTGTGTGTGTGTGTGTGTGTGTGTGTGTGTGTAGGGGGTGCTCTGTGAGGGACTGGAAACACATCACAGGGTATTCCCACCTCATACCCAGTGTTCCTGATACAGTCACCGGCTTCACCATAAACCTGACCAGGATAAAGACTCTGAAGATGAATGAATGAAAATTGAGCACTTTAAGTGTATGTACCTAATACTTCACGGACAATTACTTTCAAATTCAACAAGAAAGAGGAAGCCCAACCTTCTCTCAAGGAACTACAGACATGCGTGTGACCAAATTTGGTCCTCGTATGATCCGGCACTGTGCAGGCTGGATCAACTACTTCAACACTCACGCGTAAAATCAAATAAGTCTATCCAAATGTCCCAGATATTACAATATAAATATCAATATCATAATACACTTTTCTAAGTATAATAAGGAATCAGGACTTTTATTGGAACTCACTTGAAAATCGTTTTGTACCGTTACGTGTTGATTAATTGTAAACGTTTGTTCTTTTCCTTTTTCACTTTTTTTAGCCAAAGAGCAACACTAAATATCATAAATAATTTACTGTGAAGTGAAAATGTCTTAAATAAACACGCCGATATATATATATATTTTGCCATATGACCCCTAACCCCTAGCAATACTCCAATGAACAACTAGTTTAGCAGAATACTGGACCTACTGCAGTTCACTATCTCACACCATGAAGCATCAGCTAATAACACATTAACACTAATGGTGTAACCTGCTATATGCAAGTTACTTATAACGGGTTTGTGATGCAGCATGTACGCTAACGCAGAAAAATATAGCTGATGACGTCAGCAGACAGTCTTACACATCTGCTAGTCATCTCCTGAATGTTCTTGCTGGGGTAATCTCCATAGAAAAGCTGACACTGGGTGGGGATGGTTTTGCTAGGCAGCTAACCGCTAATGTTATGACCACATGAATGTAAAAAATATATATATGCACACTGACAAAAGCAATTAATGTTGTTTTTTGTTAAAAGTAAATAATTTGTTGCAATGTGGTTTTCTTACCATTTCTCTTTATGCGGCTCTTGTCTGAAAGCGGAAATGCTACAAACAGCGAACCACTTCCGTGTTCCTTGTCGTTCCCTGGGCGATACCACTAACAGAGTTTAGCACGGGGGTGTCCAGGAAGACGACAGAAGTAATATGAAACAAGGTCAAGTCAAACTATTTATAAATACCTCACTTATTTTAAATATAAAATAATTATTAAAAAATAGATTAAATGGATAACAATATGTGCGTACAAAATAATGTATAAAATAAATATGCAATATGTGTTAATTCAGCATTCAGTTCTTCAACTGATCTAATCACCGATCTAATCTGATCTAGATCTAATCAGCTAATCAGCTGATCTAATCAGCTACAACTTTAAAACCACTAACAGGTGACGTGAATAACATTGATGAGCTCATTACAGTGGCACTTGGCAAGGGGTGGGATATATTAGGCAGCAAGTGAACAGTCAGTTCTCGAAGTTGATGTGTTGGAAGCAGGAAAAATGGGCAAGGGTATGGATCTGAGACAAATCGTGATGGCTAGATGACTGGGTCAGAGCATCTCCAAAAAGGCAGGTCTTGTGGAGTGTTCCCAGTATGCAGTGGTTAATAGCTATCAAAAGTGTTCCAATGAAGGACGACTGGTGACCGATTGAATGGCGCCCACGGTTCATTGATGCATGTGGGGAGTGAAGGCTATCTGTCTGGTCTGATCCCACAAAAGAGTTACTGCAGCTCTTTTCAGCACAAATTGCTGAAAAAGTTAATGATGACTATGACAGAAAGGTGTCAGAACACATAGTGCGTCGTAGGTTGCTGCTTATGGGGCTGTGTAGCTGCAGACAGGTCAGAGTACCCATGCTGACCCCTGTGCACCACCAAAAGCACCTACAATGGGCAAGTGAGCATCAGAACTGGACCATGGAGCAATGGTAGAAGGTGGCCTGGTCTGATGAATCATGTTTTCTTTTACATCATATGGACACCCGGGTGCGTGTGCATCACTTACCTGAGGAAAAAATGGCACCAGGATGCATTATGGGAAGAAGGCATGCCAGCAGATGCAGTGTGATTCTCTGGGCAATATTCTGCTGGGAAACTTTGGCTCCTGGCATTCATGTGGATGTTACTTTGACACGTACGACCTACCAAAACATTATTACAGACCAAGTACACCCCTTCATGGCAACGGTATTCCCTAATGGCAGTGGCCTCTTTCAGCAGGGTAGTGCGCCCTGCCACACTGCAAAAATTGTTCAGGAATGGTTTGAGGAACATCACAAAGGGTTTAAAGTGTTGACTCGGCCTCCATATTCCCCAGATCTTAATTCGGTTGAGCATCTGTGGGATGTGCTGAACAAACAAGTCCAATCCATGGAGGCCCCACCTCGCAACTTACAGGACTTAAAGTCCTATGTGTTTTGGTAGGACAAGGGGACATACACAATACTAGGCAGGTGGTTTTAATGTTATGGGTGGTTTTAATGTTATGGTTGGTCTCATGCTTAGGCTCATATTTTACATTTTTTCAGTTTTTTTGTTTATTATTTTTTCTTTCTCCATTGCTCTGCACAACCCAGTACCATTCTGCACAGAATGTACCATTTGCATCATAATGCAATAATGCAATTCTTACTTATCAATGATTGTATCAGTATACAAATACCCATATCACATTTTACCACATCATACTTTTAATACCATACACATTTTACCACATCATACTATTAATGTAAATGTTTCTGCATCTCTGTTCCCCCATGTTTATTATACCTTTTAAGTATTAGTTTTGTTTTTTACTCCCTTGCCTATTTCGGGTACATCATTGTATACATGTAAAAAGTGCAGGCAAAATAAAACCAGTTCTGGTGTAAAGGTTAAACATATGAAAATGTATATAACATGTATATTAAATTTGGATTTTTTTTTTTTTTTGCATCCATATGAATGACAAGGACATAAAGACATCATCATTCTATAGTTTTTGTAGTTCTCAGCAGAAATACATATGCTTATCTACAAAATGTGAATCATCACGGCCTTAAAATGACACCAAACAAACGCAATTTTTTTCTTTTATCATTTTATTTTAAAAGAAGCCATAAGTAGTTATTTTAGCTAACCAGTAGAAAAGAAATAATAACAAAGAGCAGACGTTACAAAAGTGATTGTTTCCTTCTTTGTACAGTTATTTACATGTTAAACACTGTGCATATCCTTCTTAATGAACTGCGATCAGAAAGCGTGCCGTTTACCCGCAGTGCAATGCTTAATGCACAAAGGCATGCAGAATACAAACGTTTTAAGCCTTCTTAACAGTCTTTTTGGTCTGTTTAGCTTTCTTGGGCTTGCTCGCCTTCTTGGCAGAGACGGCTGGACTTTTATCCGCTTTCTTGGGTTTGGAGGTTTTCTCTGCGGGTGGAGTCTCCTTCTTCCCGCCGCTGACCCTTTTCTTCTTCTTGGCTGCTTTTTTGGCTGGCTTTTTGGTCGGTTTCGCAGTCTTTCTCGGCTTTACAGAGCTCTTCTTGGTGCTGGGGATGAACTTCTTTTTGTTGAGCTTGAAGGAGCCGTTGGCGCCCAGACCCTTCACCTGCACGAGCGTGTCGTTCTGCAGCAGCGCGCGGATGGAGTAGCGGAGGTACACGCGCCCGTGCTGCTGGTCAAACCAGTTCACTTTCTTCGCCTCGTTATAGATCTTAAAAAGAGACGAGCCGTTTCTCTCTCCCAGCGTTTGGATGGCATTGATCACCAGCTGGCTGTACTTTCCGGGCCCTTTCCCTTTCTTCTTTTTGTTCTTTTTTTCTGCAGAGGCAGGCTTTGCTTTACTGGCGGGTCCCTTCTTTTTGGCCGCTGGTTGTGCTGGTTGTGCTGGTGCTGCTGCTGCTGCTTCTGGTGCAGTTTCCTCAGCCTGAGCAGACATGGTTCAACTTTAAGTTCCGAAGCGCCTTGAGATGCTACTGAACCCCGCTCCGAGACTTTGGTGTCAATGAGGCTGATCTGTATTTATCAACGACGCGCGGACGTGATTGAGAACAACAACACTTCCAGCAGGTGCATGGCTCGAGTTGTGTTTTTTGCTGTTAGTTTGAGATCCATTATCTCGCACCCTCTCGCTCGATCCGCATCCGAGTCGTTCAGCACTGGAAGTGCAAACAACGGCGTGTTCAGTACTATGCGGAAAACCCAAATGAGCTGCGACACTCGGACAAATGCGGGTAAACACAAGCTATCACCCCGCACGTAGCACGCTACAGCGGGTAGGGGAGGCGAGTTAGAGCACGAGTTATGATGAAACTGTACACAGACGCGCAGTGTTGTGGACATGTGACCAACGTTAAATGTCTAAAGTACCGGAAAAGAGGTTAGTTTGAACTAGTTCGCTAAAGATGTCCAAAATATAGTTGGTTTAATTTCTCTAAACAAGCACATAAAACGCCGTCACGTGGTTGAGCTTTGGCAACCTTTCTGTTTTTAGCTTCCTGTGGGGTTTCAAAATCGTGGGCGGATCTACAAGAGGCCTAGAGCGGGGTGTCTCGATGTTCCTTACGCACCCAGGCGCCCAGCAGCTGCTAAATACCTCGTAATATGCTGCACATTTGCACACACCGTTATGCTGTTTATTCAGTTTTGTTAGCCAGATGAAATCTTGGAAGTCGCACGTTAGGTCCGAGTGCTTGGGCGCTTCATAATAGGAAAGGTTCCTGAGATAGACTCTCAATCTACTGCCACTGTGACTAGGATAAAGAGGTTACTGAAGATGAAGGAATGAATAATGTTACAAATAATATAAACATACTATTAAGCACAAAACAAAGTTTGATATGTCTGAAACAGCTGGTCCTGGTGGCCAGGACTCATGAACACATTCCTCAGCACATACATTAAGGTGATTGGTGATGGTAGGAAAAATAAATAATGGAATAATAAAGAATAAATTCAAACAATTTAGCTGGGGCAGTGTAGCGTTTTTGGGAGGTGAGGACACTGGAGAACCCAGTGGACATGGGGAGAACAAGTGCAGGTCCAAAGCAGCAAACATCAAGTATCCCACATGCCCCAAAAACAGACTGTGGAAAGTACCTCTGAAACCACATAGCCAGGACTGAGAGGCTAAGAAGAAATCCCCCCCCCCCCCCCCATCAGAACCTTGAACTCCTGATCACTACTCTAGCTCCAAACACTGATGCATGCACATACATCACCTGTAGATAGCATATTTGTACATGCACTGGACACTGAAATAATTACATTAAAAAGGTATATCCATACATACCTTTTCAGATGTGTATTAGTTGTTTGCGTGTCATCCTCCCCTACCCCATAACCGTATACCTTACGTATACTAATAGTATATTGTCTGTATAATCTATTTATCATTTTGTAACTTCAGAGTTGTCACTTTTCATTTCACTGCACCTTTGTACAAGCTACTGTACAAATGCAAGTGTGACAAATAAAGCTTTGAATCTTGAATGGAGAACATGCAAAACTGCACAAAGTAAGCCAAGATCAGGATTGAACTTGGGACTGTGGTTGGAGAAACACTGTGCCACCATGCACGCCACCCCCGACCCCTACTTTTTAATATAAATTACTTGAATTGTACTAGAACCACCTGTCTCTCATGTTGAATGTTCATTGGTTTTTCCCATGGTAATGGATGACAAAGGAATTTTACGTGTGTGCAACCCTGATATCTCTGATATATTGTGTTCCAACACAAACAGGACATGATCAAAGTTAACATCAGAGTTCCTGGGGACTGAGAACAAAGGAAAATTTTCTCAAGAATGACAATTTGTTTGCATTTATTTAAAAATGAAATCATTTTGGCATATACTGTATATACATACATACTGTGTGTGTGTGTGTGTGTGTGTGTGTGTGTGTTGAAGTAAAAGTTTAAAAGAGAAAAAAGTGTGCAAATCTGTTTTCATTTAACAGAGCTTGTTAGTGTCTGTGTACACAAGTGTTAGCAGGTGCAGCTTTGTGCCGATGAGTTGGAGCTGTCATTTCTGTCCAACTTAATCTGATCTGGAAATTCATTATAAAGCTCAACTTCTGTTTCCTAGAGGGAGAGAGAGAGAAATCGTGACATGCATAGTTAAATGTACCTGGACAAATGAGTCAGTGAGCACCAGAATATAATAAAATGGCATCCTACTAACCTGTTTTAGAGCATTTCGTGCAATGGTTTGAAATGCCTGTTCAACACTGATGGCCTCTTTTGCACTGGTCTCAAAGTATGGCATGTTGTTTTTACTCTGACACCATGCCTGTGCTCGCTTTGTTGCCACCTGAAAGGCATGCATGGAACAGGCATATTAGAATAACAGTTACTCAATCAACTAAGTATTCCTGATAACAAGAATATTGCCACCAGGCCCAGCTACACTAAACATTCTCTTACAAATTTTAAAATTTGTTTACATTTAAACCAATTATTTCATAATGAGATGGTATTATCCAGTGTTGTGTGGTGTTTGGTAAAGAGGACTTTTTTCCTTTTGACTTGGATACACATTAGGGCAAATTATGCTAGGTGTACAGTGAATTATTTTGAAAACGTTTGTCTTTGGACCCTGTTTAGACAAGTGAGCCCTTTGTGGTTTTCACAAAGACCTTTTTAATATCACAAACACTTCCTATTGGGCCTATGTGTTACTTGCCTGCCTGTTTTCCAAGTCGATCTTGTTGCCTAGGACCAGGAAAGGGAAGTTGTCTGGGTCACGAGGACTGGCCTGAATCAAAAACTCATCTCTCCAGGAGTCCAGGGTCTTAAAAGTGGTTGGAGCAGTAACATCGAACACCAGCACACAGCAGTCAGCACCCCGATAAAATGCCACCCCCAGTGACTGAAACCTTTCCTGTCCAGCTGTGTCCCAAATCTGACCGAGACAAAAACTGTATTGGGTCGAGCAGAATTTATGATACATATTTACACACAGTCTGACAGAGGAAACATGAGCAGATTCCATTTTGTGCTTTGAAGGAGTAATGCAGCAATTCATTTTTATATGACATGGTATGGCCAAAAGTATGTGTACACCTGACCATCATTCCCATTTGTGCTTGTTGAACATCCCATTCCAGATTTAGTGCCCCATTATGTTATAATAACCCCCAATCTTCTTGGAAGGCTTTCCACTAGATTTTGGAGCATATCTGTGGGGATTTGCCCATTCAGTCACAAGAGCATTAGTGAGGTCAGGCACTCAGCAGACATCAATCGGCATTGCAGTTCATCCCAAAGGGGTTGAGGTCAGGCCACTTGATTTCTTCCACACCAACCTTGGAAAACCATGTGTTTATTGATCTTGTTTTGTGCACAGAGACAGGGTCATGCTGGAACAGGTTTGGGTTCAGCATCTTAGTTCTAGTGAAGAGAAATCTTAAAGACATTCTATAAAATTGTGTGCTTCCAAAATTGTGGCAACAGATTGGGGAAGGCTCACATATGGGTGTGATGGTCAGGCGTTCACATACGTTTGACCACATTCTGGTCACATGGCCATGTGGAACGAGTTCACATGTCTAGTAGTTTTAGCTACAGAATCATCAGAATATTGCAATCTGGTTAGGTATGTCTGGAAGCAAAATAATGTCTTATACTGGATTTAAAATACGTCACAGCATTGTGTCTTTAAAATGTATTAAATTTTGTTTGAATTAGTTCAAAGTCAGTGATTTATGGACTACAGTATCAGTCAAATGGCTTCTTCCTCTTAAAGTTGGCATTTCTTGGCCACATTTAGTGACAAAAGGTACCAGATCTCTAGCTTGCAACATTACATGTCTAGTATGCAAGGCAGTGGCAGTTGTTATAATCATGTTATAATCACGAAACTGATTTTGCCACTTATCCAAGATTATAATCAAAATTCTAATAGTTACAAGCCCATTATCTAACTCTGATACTACCACACAATGAAAGTGATTATGGATGACTGAAATGAGATGAGAAAATCATATGCCATATGGGTACGTCCTATCTATATCTACTGATATTAGGCAGTGATATTAATTGTCATGGAAATGTTTTACTTATAAATGTAGTGTTAGTCGAATGAGAGTGTATTTCTAACAGAATACCTGCAAAGTAACAAGTCTGTCTTCAACCATCACCTCCTTTGTAAGAAAGTCAGCTCCTATTGTAGCTTTGTACTGATTACTGAATTTCTTGTTAACATACTGGTTCATTAAAGATGTCTTTCCAACACTGCAGTGAAAGAGAGAGAGAAAAAAAGAGAACTGAAAGAGGAAACTGGAATTTCCAGCATTTTCAGTGCAATACATGAGCCTCTTATCTTGCACCAGACCTGAAGTTATGAAAATTTAATTTTATATAGTTTTCTCGATAATAGCATATCAGAAAAATGACAAATATCTTTGTGACAAGAATATCTCTCTTTATGTCTCACTCACTCACTCTCTCTCTCTCTCTCACACACACACACACTTACCCAGAATCCCCAAGTATGATGACTTTTAGAAGAACTTTCTTCCTGGATGCCATACTACCTGGAGGACAGATCAAAAACAAGGCTGATTTAATGCTACACCAACACCTTATTTTAAGAGGACCTTAGAGATGAATGTTCTGAAGCTTATTGCAGAATAAGCAACCCGTATGTGTTAACATACAGAGGGTGAGATCCACTTGTTTCTCACATTGTAACACCAGCACACAGCCTGGAGTACGTTTACAAAACAAACACATACACGTTTCTGTATCCAGAGATATCTACTGGGTCCAAACCTGATACGTCTGGTCTTGTCTCCTCTTCAAGAGCAGCCTACTTTCCCTAAAGTGGCTCTAAAGTGACTATTAAACTACTGGGATGATGTCCAGCTGCAAAACACTGTGCACTTGTCTCGCTCGTGTCAAATACAAAGCTGCAAAATGAGTCTGTCTTATTTGTATTCGTTATTTGTATTCGTTATTTGTATTCGTATCGTAATTCTTGTACGCTCTCCTTTCTTCTCTCACTTCCTCCTGGAGTCCCCGTGACAACACCGGTGACGTGCACGCGCATACTTTTGGGGCGGGTACCAAAAACTATTAAATCCAGCCAATCGAGGAGCTCAACCACTACTGGACCAGAAGTCTAGGGGGTGGAGCTGGATCTGACGTGATTTCTCCAAACCCCAATCAAAAAGACTCTCTACGTGTTGGTTCTGCAGCGAAATGTACGTGATATATCCTGGCCTTACCTATCGCGCATGCGCACTTCACTTTTGCGCGCCTATAAATTCAAGGATTTTTAATATTTTAACGGTGATAATAAGATGCCTATATTACCTTATATTATACACCTATACTTGTATACCTATACTTACATGATGGAATCCTTTCACACTTGGACAGTTCACACTGTCAAAGTATCCTATGTGTAGTTTTATACTGGAAGCGGAAGTCACAGTAGTATAGGAAATAGAAGAATACCTGTAGTATTGTTAGACTTTTAAGTGCGGTTGATAAAGTAGGACAAGTGGTAGAAACCGTGTTAACGCGTCATTGTAAACTCGTTTGACTTATAGTCTTGATATACGGTATAAGTTTATGGTATACCTCACTGCTAAGCAATTCAAACAACAGGCGAAACTGGTGATAATATAGCCATATTCCTTCTTAAGTGAAAGCTCGTAGTTTCAGAAATACAGACCTCTCTCTTTATAGTTTCTTATCAACAAGCTTAAGCATATGAAGTTACAGTGTTGACAAAGCATCACAGGAAAGAAAAGAGCTGTTGTTAATCCTGCTGGGGGGAAAAAATGAAACCATCACAACTTCTAATGGTTTCCACTACAAATACCATTACAAACCATCAGCTAACCATTAAAATCATTACCATTACTAGTCTTTAATGGTATCCACTAGACATAACATGCCACCAGTAGAAGGCAACAAATTACCAGTAGAGACTCACAGGGACCATTACAGTTTCCATTAAAACCAATACAATTCCCATTAAAGTCATTACAAATTCTATTAAGGTTTCTACTTTTTTCCACATGGTAGTTATGCCAGGGAAATTATATGGTAGTTATACCAGGGAGTGTCCATATTGTTAGTGTCCATTACATTAACAATAATGACCACTGATACAACGATCACAAGATGGCGCCAGTTACTGAGCTGAGCAACACAGAATCATACGCCTACAGTGTCCTACCTCAAGCAGGATGTCAACGTGCATCTATGGGTGTTTAGTAGTTCTTATGTTTTATGATTTAGTTTTTTGTTTAGAGACTTCCACTCTAATATTTTGGAGCCTTATAGACTTTTACAACAGTGTGGAGTGAACAACACACTTACAGCCAATCATTCCTTCTTGTCTGTCTGCCCATCAACCCCCCAACTCATCCCACCTACACACATATCCACAGACAAGAGTAAACACACCTCTCTAAACCAGTCAAGGACAGGTTTAGCACCTTTTTCTTATACAGAAAGGTCAGAGATCAGAGTGTAACAGAGGTCACACTATTGAGAAAGTGTGCATGTGTGCGTTTGTTAATATAAGCATAAAAGAGTACCAAGAGGAATTCCACAAGTCTTTCAGCTTTTATGGCCTTTAACAAGTTCAACAAACAGTACACAAATCACAAAAAGAACAAAAGCCTAATGGTGAAGTATGGATATATTCATTTGGAAGTATGTGGGGTATTCAGGTTTTGCATAAGACAGTATATGAAACTTAATTAATTTCTGTGATCAGTCAGTGTGTGTGTGTGTGTGTGTGTGTGTGTGTGTGTGTGCGCGTGCGTGTGTAGGTGGGTGGGTGGGTGGTTGGATGTTGGGGGGTAGGGAGCATCGGTGCATGTCAGAGAGCAAAGAAACTGTGTTATCTAGGAATCTAAGCCAAGAACCTTATAAACATAGAGAGAGAGAGAGAGAGAGAGAGAGAGAGAGAGAGAGAGAGAGGAAGGAAAGCAACAGAGGGAGGGATAGAGGGTTGGAAGAGGAGATCAAATAAGAAGAGAAAGACAGCAGAAGTTTCAGAAAGATGAGAGAGTGGAAGTGAGTGTGTTGGCATGGTAAAGACTTACACATGTAAAGAGGCATAGAAAAGACACAATATAATCTGATGCAGACCTAATTGGCACAGATTTGAAGGGAAAAAACCCAAACAATATTTATTCGAAACACTGAGGTGCTAAGAAGGTCCTAGGTGGAGGAATAAAGGAGACAACAGTTTGTCCTGAAGATTGGTGAGAGAAAACAGGGGTCATCGGACAGTTGCGTGCAGTCACTTGTTGTTACACCTCTCGCTTTCCCATGAGTGTCCTTAGCAGTGTGTGCGTTGTGCACTGGCTTTTGCTGGGTGTGTGTGTGATGTGTCTGTGTGTACTGTGTCAGATGGACAGTTTGGTGGCTGGGCCACCCAACAGAAGGTGTGACGGGGGCTGCAGTGCAACAGCATCTCCCCCAAAAACACACCTCACACACAGGAAGGACACGCTGCCCAGAAAAACACAGGAGCCTCTCCAAAGAAACACACAGGTGAGTTTTCCTGAGTATTTTTAAGTGTGTGTTTAGGTGCGTTGTACTTCTGTGCTTTCAGTGTGAAAAGCTGTATTCATTTTTCTGTTTATCTGTTTAAATGAAGGAAAGAGCAAAGAGCAGCACTTGCGTTTTGTTTATATATGAAAGTTCTGTATCATCAATTTGTTTGAGTGTTTTCAGTTTTTATAGTACTGCAAAACTAGCCAACTGTAATTATATCTCAGAGAAATTGCATTAAATTACTAATCAGCATGAAATGAATGAATATTCATTATCATTATGTATTATAATGTGACTGTTTTTTATTATTATGTGTATTATATTAGTTTGTGGCTTTTATATTGATTTTTTAAGACATATACCTGGAGGAATTAGAAAACTCTCAAGTGCTTGCTGCCAACTGTATTTTTTGTGTGTGTCATCCATCCATCCATCCATGCATCAATTAATTAATTAATTCATTCATTCATTCATTCATTCATTCAGTAACCAGTTTATCCTGGACAGGTTAGAGAGAGGTTAGAGACCGGTCAGGTCAGTCCAGAGCCAGTCCATGGCACACAAAACTGGAAAAAAAGAAAAAAAAACATAATATAATTTGTGTGTGTGTGTGTTGTTTAGTCATCTTCCATGTCGGAACATCTGATGCAGCTACAGCGGTGTATGAAACAGCATGAACCAGCCTCAGGCAATCGAAGAGATGGATCCAATTCCATGACAGCCATTTTGGCTCTAATGACAGCGGTGCTTACCGAGTGTGACCTGCACTGCCACAGTCAGAGACTGAGAGACATGGCTGGCAGGCTAGGTATGTGGCTCATAGTCTCATAAAGCTTACATTTACTGCTTTGAGAACCTCTTACGTGAATGCGTTTCTCTCAGCAGTCTCAAGTAATTCCACTCTACCCCACTAACGCGCGCACACATACACACACACACACACACACAGTAAACAGAAGCTGATAGTTGTTGTACTCTTAGGAATGTGACTCTTCTGCAAGAACTAACACTTAAACAACCTCTATTCAACCACTGAGCAACCTTTAGGCAATCTTTATATAACCTTGGCACAACCTCATAAATAGTGTGGGCTGTAAATCAAATAGCTTTAGACCAACCTGTCTGACTGTGTGTCTGTCAGAGAGGGCAGCAGTGGGGAAAAATGGAGAAAAAGACTTGCTGCTGTTGATGAAGAGCATCACGCAATCTGGCCCACCACCAACACAAAGTGCTTTAACTGGTACACACACATGCACACGCACACACACACACACACACACACACACACATCAATATTAAATTACAGTGCCCTCTGAAAGTATTGGAACAGCAAGGCCAATTCTATTGTTTTTGCCCAGGGCACACCTGTTCCAATATTTTTGATCATTTGAAAAAACGGGTGTGTTCAAACAAAAGGTGCCATGTTCTAAGTTGTTTAAGTAAATATGAGGAAATGAAAGCTGAAATTCTGATCTATTGTCTCATATTCATCTTTTGATCTCAAACCTAAATGTCTTAAAACAACAGAATTGGCCTTGCTGTTCCGATAATTTTGGCAGTGGCTGTAGCTGTTATTGTCCTTTAAGTGTATGTTTTATGCGTCTCTGTGTCTGGTAGTGTCTCCATCTGCAGGACTTTATCCGCAGAATTGCTACGAAATCTTTCAGTTTGGGATAAAAGAGAATGGAATTTACACCATCCAGCCAGACCCTCAAAAACCAGCCCTGGAGGTGCTTCAGCACACCACTGCAATGCACACAGCCCAGCCCTGCAACTGACACATTAGGCTATAAAAATAGGATGAGATGCATGCACATATACTGTATATACACACACTTATTGGTAACTGAAGTCTTTTCCTTCATTTCAGGCTGTGTGTGATATGGAGTCTGCAGGAGGTGGATGGACAGTGTTTCAGCGCCGATTTGATGGGCAAGTGGACTTTAATCGGACTTGGCGGGAGTACCGAGATGGCTTTGGTTCTTCACAAAAGGAGCACTGGTTAGGGAATGCAGTTCTACATGCTCTTACAGCCAGTGGGCAACACACACTCCGTATCACTCTCCAAGACTGGCATCAGCAAACCCGACATGCCATCTACAACAGCTTTAAAGTGGCATCAGAGAACCAGAGGTGCAGAGTTTCTCACACACACAAACACACATACAGAGGGTGAGAAATAGACAATGATGTAACTCAATACTGTACACGCTATACAGGAACATTATACACACATATGCACTCTATATAAAACCAATCACAAACACTAAAATTGTCTATGAATTTTTTTTATGATTTCATTATCTTCTAGTCTGTCTAATTCTAATTTTCTTTATATACAGTGGTGCATAAATATGACCTAAAACATCATCAGATTTTCCTAAAAGTAGATAAAGTACTTTTTAGATAAAGTCCTAAAAGTAGATAAAGAGAACCCAATTAAACAGATGAGACAAAAATATTATACTCGGTCATTTATATATTGCAGAAACTGATCGAATATTACATATCTTTGAGTGGCAAAAGTATGTGAACCTTTACTGTCAGTATCTGGTGTGACTCCCTTGTGTAGCAATAACTGCAACTAAATGTTTCTGGTAACTGTTGATCAGTCCTGCACATCGACTTGGAGGAATTTTTGCCCGTTCCTCAGTACAGAACAGCTTCGACTCTGGGATGTTGGTGGGTTTCCTCAATGAACTGCTTGCTTCAGGTCCTTCCACAACATTACTATTGAATTTGACTTGGCCATTCCAAAATATTAACTTTATTTTTCTTTAACCGTTTTTGGTCTTGCTGCATGGCCCCCTTTCTCTTAAGATTCAGATGTCCCGACATTTTCCTTTAGAATTTGCTGGTATAATTCAGAACTCATTGTTCTATCAATGATGGCAAGTCGTCCTGGCCCAGATGCGGCAAAACAGGTCCAAACCACAATAATCCTACCACCATGTTTCACAGACTGGATAAGGTTCTTATGCTGAAATGCAATGTTTTATTTTCTCCAAACATAATGCTTCTCATTTAAACCAAAAGTTTTATTTTGGTCTCATCCGTCCACAAAACATTTTTCCAATAGCCTTCTGGCTTGTTCACAAGATCTTTAGCAAACTGCAGATGGTCAGCAATGTTCTTTTTGGGGAGCAATGGCTTTCTCTTTACAATCCTGCCATGCACTGAACATCATTGTTGTACAGTGTTCTCAATGTGAGAGAGGCCTTTAGTTGCTTAGAAGTTACCCATGGTTCCTTTGTGACCTTGTGTACTATTACACATCTTGCTCTTGGAGTTATGTACACAACCTCATTACACACAATCTGTCTGACTGGAGTGGTGGAGTCCAAATTATTTAGAGATGGTTTTGTAACTGTTTTTTTTTTTTTTTTAATCTCAGGTATATATACATATATATATATATATATATATATATATATATATATATATATATATATATATATATTTCCTCAACCCCGATTCCAATAAAGAGTCATTTGAAAATTCAATTCACCCTGTACCATATTGAAAACACATTATTAACACATTATTTAATGTTTTACGTTGTGAGTTTAATTTATTTTTAAAAATATACACTCATTTTAAATCTAATGACTGCAACACACTCCAAAAAGTTGGGACAGTCGACTGTTTACCACTGTGTAACATCACATTTTCTTTTAATAACGCATATTAAGCATTTGGGCTCTGAACACACCAGTTGGTTAAGTTTAACAAGTGGAATTTTCCCCCATTTATCCATTATGCATTTCTTCAGCTGTGCAACTGTATGGGGCCTTTGTTGCCTTATTTTGGCTGCAAGACTGCAGCACCCATACTCTCTGCTTACACAACCATGCGCTTGTAATCTGGGCAGAATGTGGTTTGGTGTTGTCCTCCTGGAAAATACAGGGACGTCCCTGGAAAAAGACGACATCTGGATGGCAGCATATGTTACTCCAAAATGTGAACATATCTTTCTGCATTAATGGTGCCCTCGCAGATGTGCAAGTTACACATGCCATGGGCATTGACACACACCCATAGCATGACAGAGGCTGGCTTTTGGATCTTACGCTGAGAACACGATGGCTGTTTTGTCCAAAAACTATTTGAAGTGTTGACTCACAGGACCACAAAACATGATTCCACTGTTCTGCTGTCCATCTCAGATGAGACCGAGCCCAGAGAACTTGGCAGCGCTTCTGGACAGTGTTGATGTATGGCTTCTGCTTTGCATAGTAAAGCCTTAACCTGCATCTGTGGATGCAGCGGCGAATGGTGTAGACTGACAAAGGTTTACCAAAATATTCCCGAGCCCAGGTCAGGATATCCATTACAGACTCATGACGGTTTTTAAGGCAGTGATCTCTGAGGGATCGGAGATCACGTCCATTCAGAAGTGGTTTTCGGCCTCGCCCTTTACTCCCCGAGATTTGATCGTATTCCTTGAATCTTTTAATTATATTGTGCACTGTAGAAGGTGAAATGCCCAAAATCCTACCGATTTGTCTTTGGGGAATGTTGTTCTCAAAGTGTTGGATTATTCGCCGACACATCTGTTGTGCGAATGATTGGCGAGCCTCGACCCATCCTTGTTCTTGAAGGACTAGGCCTTTTTTTTAGGCTCCTTATATACTATGATTAGATAATTGCCTCAACTGTTTCACATCACCTTCTTTTTTCAACTTGTGACATCGCTATAAGTCCTAAATTGCCCCTGTCCCAACTTTTTTGGAATGTGTTGCATGCATAAATTTCAAAATAAATGTTTCCCTTCCAAAAACTATGCAGCTGATTAGGTAAAACATCAAATACCTTCTCTTTATACGTTTTTTTGTTTAAGTCAAGGTACATTTACAAATCACTCCTCTTTATTTGTATTAGCATTTTCCATACTGTCCCAACTTTTTCGGAATTGGAGTTGTATGTTAAATGATAAAAGAGAATGAGTTGAAAAATGGTAGAGTATTTTTATTTTTTTTTTGCATTACAAGAAACACACATATTAAACATATGTTAATGGATCCAGCGCACTCAGGACCACAAATGCAATTTTCATATAAGAAATTAAGTTCGTGTAAACCTACAAAATATCTCACTCTTCCTGCTCTTTTTATCTGTTAGGTTTCGTCTGACTGCGCAAAATTACCAAGGAAATGCTGGTAATGCCCTCAGCTATAGTAAGCACTACAACCATGATGGCAGAGCTTTCAGCACATATGATCATGATCATGATCGCTATGCAGCTGGCAACTGTGCTCAGTACTACGGTGCAGGCTGGTGGTTCGACTCCTGTTTCGCTGCCAATTTGAATGGACGTTACTATAGCGGCCGCTACACTGGCATCACAGATGGCATTTACTGGGGCACCTGGTTCATCCTCACTGACTCTCGAACTGGGGAGAGGTACTCATTTAAAAGTGTGGAGATGAAAACACGACCCAGACAGCCCTGAAATAATCATCCTCTTTACACACTCATACAACATACACAAATTATGCAATGTTACTTTCAGTATTTATACAAAAGAAATATTTATACATTAAAACAAAAGTGTATGGTACCAATGCTACTTTCAGTATTTATACAAAAAAATATTTATACATTAAAACAATAGTGTATGGTACCAGTTACAATATCATATTTAACAGTAGGGTCAGTGTTTTTTATGTCAGTACACTTTATGTAATATTTAGCTAAAAGTTAGCCCCATGTTCTGGCAGCCCAGATCTCTGTGGCATCCCAGGGTCTGTAAATGGGAGAATGGATGTGGATAACCAACATCCAACCAATCAGGTCAAAGAGATATTTCTATATTTGTCTGTAAATTATGATACTTGTTAATTCAGCAAACTTAAGTCGTTCTAGCCGAAGTAGCACGTGTGTGTTTTGGGAATGCAGCTTTGGAGAGAACACTGAAGGGAGAGACTATTCATGGTTGTATTTTGAGTTTCAAAACACCTATCTTAAGGTATCTTCTTCTAAAAATCACTGACTGTATATGGCAAGACCTTTTTTTTTATAGCCAAATGTATGCAAATATCTTTGTGAAAATAAAATTCTGTAAAGTACTTGTAAGTGAAATATCACTTTTGTATCTATTGCATCTCTTTCTCATATTTATACCGTATAGTATTTGGTTTAAGATATGCATTTGTCGCAGGTACTGTATCAAACAGAAAAGTATAGCTGTATAATACTAAATAAAACACACCTCCAATAATCACTTAGATTAGTTGCTTAATATGTAATACAGAAGGAATGGTTCATAAGCTCATGAAAAAAAGAATTAACATATGCAATGAACGTTTGCAACTCCCTCTCATTAGGAATATATATAATACATAAAGCCATGTAGATACAGGTCAAGAGCTTCAATTAATGTTCACATCATACATCATAATGGGGAAAATCTAATGGGGAAAATTTCACCATGGCATGGTTGCTGGTGTCAGTAGGGCTAGTTTGAGTATTTCAGAAACTGCTGTTCTCCTTGAATTATCACACACAAGAGTCTCTAGAGTTTACACAGAATGTTGCAAAAACAATAATAATAATAATAATAATAATAATACAACATCCAGTGAATAGTGGTTCTGCAGGTAGAAACAAATTGCTGATGAGTTCAAGCTGCTAAGAATGCTACAGTAACTCAGCAGAAAAGCATCTCAGCAAATGCACATCACAAGAACCTTGAGGCGAATGGGCTACAACAGCAGACAATCACATAAGGTTCCACTTCTCTCAGCCAAGAACAGCTATCTGAGGCTACAGTGGGCACAGACTCAATGAAACTGGACAGTTGAAGATGGGAAAAACATCACTTTGTCCCTATTTTTAGCTGTTAATTGTTTCGGTGAGCCTGTGCCCATTGTAACTTCAGATTCCTGTTCGAGGCTGACAGGAGTTACCATTAATATTAATATTAATAACTGAAGTTAATTAACTAAGCAAACACCATCAGCTGAAGCTCTTGGACTGTATCTGCATGATTTTATGCAGTGCACTGCTGGCACATTGGCTAATTGAATCACTGCATGAATGAGCAGGTGTTCTTAATAGTGGTCAGTCAGTGTAACTTACAACACTGATGCACACAACTGGGCAGGAGGTTCAGTGGTTAAGGCTTTGAGCTGGAGAAAATTATATGCCAAATGAATAAATGTAAATGCAATTCAAACACAACTATGTTTCTTTGTGTTCCCAAACCAACAGTCATCCATACACAGTTCAGATTTTTTGTTCCCTACCATAAGCCGTGAATACGGTTGCAGATATAGTAAATAAATAAAAAATGACAGAAATCATGCCTCCAAAACAAAATAGTTTCTATCCACATTCCTCCTCTGATTTGTGTCCAGCTGACTGGCTGCCATGCCAAAACTATGCTGGGAGACTTTCAGTATAGCTGATGTATCATAACTCTGCAATGCTATAACTATTTATCTTCCCTTTGAAGGAAAGGGTGACAGTAAACTGTGGAAAAGTGTGGTGGTTTGTAGAGTAAGAGAAGAACACTACTATCAGCTGCAGTGGCCAGAGTGCTAACGTTTTTCTGTACTTACATCAGAAGATAAGATTATAGCTTTGAGATGAGCTCATAATCAAAGTGACATCAATTTAGACATGGAATCGTTAGATTTAAATATGAAAGTGCATATATTTGTATGTAACATTGAGTGAATGGGATTGTATATATGCGTGGTCATGTGTGTGACAGGGAGAAAGAGAGAGAAAGAAGTGTGTACCTGTAGGATGCACCCATTTTAGCTTTATTCACGATGAGACGTGAGTCTATTCAACAACCTCTGAGCTTCTATAAATACCAAAGGATTTTGATCTGCTGACTACCAACCAGATATGATATTTCACAAACACTTACTAACATACACATGCACACAAACTTACACAGAAGGCGCACATGCACAGGTATGCAGACAGGCACACACACTTCATTTCAAAGATCGTTTTATTAAAGCTATGACATGAATTCCAGTTCTGTCTGGCGGAGGATATCAAATATACTGTATGTGAACATAACAAAACGAACTTGTTCATATTTATGTTGCTATGAGGACGGGAAGGGTTTACCGTATGATGTCATAGACTATTTTTAATTTTCACAAATTCAGCAAAGAAGGATGAGATACTTAGTCAAACTGAATTGCCTTTGATGCTAGATTTGCACTTTTGGGGGGTTTTTTGTGGCCATGTCATAAAATGACTGAAGTGACAGTCATAACAAGAATGCAAGCTGCAGGTAGGTGTCACATTAATGGAAAATGTGTTTCAATGCACTAACTTTGAGAGTTTGTGATTGAAAGTTTTTCTCTCTTTCTCCACATCTGTCAATTGGATGTCCAGTGTGCATGAACATGTTAACATGAAATGTCAACAGTTTAGCCAATTTTATTATATTGAGCTTTCTGTCAAGTTTCTCTCAACTTCAATCAGGAACTTAGAGATATGAAAGTATTTAAAAGCCTAACATTAATAAGCGGGCTGAGGGTGACAGTGGCAGGGGGAAAAAACTCCCAAAAAATATACGGAACAGTAGAACTTTATCTTTAGAAGATTAACCAGAAATCTTCCAGTCTTCTGATGCTGCTATTCTACTCAGATAAAGAGATCTACTTCTATAGCTTTTGCTTGTATTCTAATTACTAAAACCAGCTTGATTATCAAAGTGTTATGTAACCCGTGCAAATTTCTGTCTTGTTATGTGGTTTTGTCATGTCATCTATCCATATTCTTCTCTTGCTGCAGATCATGTAATTACATACTTTGATCTTACATTTATATTTATTCATTTAAGGGCTACTTTTATCCAAAGTGAATTATGATTGAGAGTACACTATCCAGCAATGGAGAGCCCAACAGTGACTTACAACTTTTGGATCACTAGTTCACTGAGTCATCGCCACATCATTTAGTCAACATCCTGTCATTACAACTCCACAAGATACACACATCGTAAAACCAATCTCAATGTCATGCGGGACTGCATCTCCCAGCATTGTCTGACAACGGCAAAAGAAAAATTCTTAGACGTGAACTACTTGAAGCTTTAATCAATTATTTAACTCACACTTGCTTTCTAGGGGCACAGTGGCGTAGTGGTTAGCACATTTGACTCGCACCTCTAAGGTTGTGGGTTTAATTCCCATCTCTGCCCTGTGTACGCAGAGCTTGCATGTTCTCCTTATGCTTTGGGGGTACTCAGATTTCCTCCCACAGCCCAAAGACATGTTGTAGGCTGATTGGCATCTCTAAATTGTGAGTGTATGTGCAATTGATACCCCATCCAGGGTGTCCCCCGCCTTGTGCCCCAAGTCCCCTGGGATAGGCTTCATACTCCCCCTGAGCCTTTGTATGATAAGCAGTACAGAAAATGGATCAATGTTTGTTTTCTTACAAACTTAAAACAAAATTTCTCTCAGTTCATTATGCAGTCATGGCTCTTTAATAGTTGTGAATGTTTGCGATGTTGTGTGTCCTTCATTGCTATGAGTTATGGTAAGCCAGCTATGTACTTGCATTGTTGTGCCATTTGGTGACTGCATATCTAGTAAGGGTAAGAGGGTCTGAAAGGATGCAAGAATAAATTGCAATATTGACTAAAGGTCAAGTACCAGATCCTGAGGCACCTATAAACCGGTTGAATTTTGAAGGTATCATTAATATATAGGATTTAAAAAACTTTTTTTTTTTTTAAATAAAATCTCAAATGTGTTTGTACTTTACACAAGATACATTTTATATAAAAACAACATTTCGGTCAATAAAATTATACTATAATTTGATATCTATCATTAATATGTAAGAATCTGTAATCTGTTTATTTGATGCTGTGATAGTCATCCTGTAATTTCAATGAACCATGTAACTATGTAACTATGCAATTGACATTTTCAGTACAATATTGCTACAGTCCAGTTTAATGTACCCCAAATACCAATAGTTATAAACGAATATCATGGCCTAATCAGCAATGAGTTTTGAGTCAATGGGTTTTTCCAGTGTCTCATGTCTCATTACAGGGAAATATGTTGAAATTTACACCTACAGATGTGCTGCTTGAAAACACTGCAACACTTCCGTTCTTCACAACGTAGAAAAATAAAATTGCTCAAGGATTTCAAACTAGGAATGTGCACTGAGTTCATTATTCATGTTATTCTTATCCTCTTTTGTCCTGTGTAACTGAACAAAGTTGACTGACAACAAAAAGGTCATCACTCCTCTGTCCTCTTTACTGTATAGCTGTGCATTGAGAGCGGAAACCTGCTCTACTGTCACCACAGTATCCTGGCTGGGTGCCTGGTTCCTGGCTGGTGTGATAGAGAGATAGAAGGAGTGATGGAGTGAGAGATAGAAGGAGAGATGGAGGGAAACCGGCAGTCTGCAGGCACCCAGTCCGGAAACCCTGAGCGGGCGACAGTTACCAGCACATCCCTTTCAAGCTGATAGCACACACATTCACATAAGCGATGCTATAAAAGGACATGCATAAAGACACATGAACACATTAGGCAAGTGATAAGATAATATTTAAACTCTCTGAACAAGTTTATATGTTTACAAAGACAATGTATAGAAATCGTGGCACTAACTTATTAGTCATACAACTGCTTTCAGTGAGTCCCTTTTCCGAGTTATGGGCTGAAACATGATGGAGAGGTTAAGGTTTAAAGAATCTTTCTTTGTCTCATCATGGCCAGGAGATGGCAGTTTGGGATTAGAAATAATAGTGGAGGAACATTTGATTCAGGTCCAGCTCAATCATATGATTCTAACTCTATTTCATTGTCAAATATTCCTACCATCACATCCCCTCCCTACTCCATTTGTCATATCACAAAAGAGCCAGGATTGTGTGTGTTTGAGTGTGAATCAGTGTGTTGTATGACATTATGAAGCAAGGCAAATGTGTTCATACGTACGTAACTGACTCGAAGAATGTTTTAATATTTTGATATCTTGGAAATGTCCCCACAAGGACAGGATTATCTGACAGTTATCAGTTTTTGGGGATATTTGTCCAGTCCTGACAAGGAAAACTGTTTTAATGTTTGTTTGTTTATTTGTTCCACAAAGCCCACAACACTTAATTTAAAAAATCTAAAAGAGCCAAAACGTTTCCTTTTGGTTACTGAGGTTAAGGTTAGGGTTGGGTTTAGGTGTAGCCATAGCATTCATCATTAATAAACAAACAGTAATGCACAAATACACCGTCTTTAATACTAATGATGAGAACGCCATGCTGAGTGTGTGTGTGTTTGTGTGTGTGTGTGTGTGTGTGTGTGTGTGTGTTTGCATGTGTGCGCATATGTGTGAGTGAATGTCCGTTAAGGGCACCTGAACCTCAGTGTGGAGAGGGATGTGTGTCTATAAAACACACATTGCGGTGCACCAGCGCTCCGTTTCACACCGGAATTCATCAAGCAACTGTGTATCCTGATGTGGTGAAAACCAGGCCTTGCAAGGCACCCTGGGTAAAGGGGGGAGGGTTGTACATCATACTGCTACAGTACATCTAAAAAGAAAAACTCACAGCCAAAACACATACGAACCCTCGTCCAGGTCGATGCACATGTGTAATCACACACACACACACACACACACACACACACACACGCATACACATATGTGCACTGATTTTTGCAAGCACACACAGTTACAATCAACACAGTCATCCCTTTAACACTGATGGCCTACATTAAGACATTAAGATGGTTGAGTTTCTTTGTGTTGTGTTGAGCTATAATTATAACTGAACTATACCTGGTTTTTGTGATTAATCAAACCTGCATGTTTTGTATAATTGTGTAGTAAGGTTGAAAATATATTTGGTTCTGAGGGACCTCATCTTTCTGGGATGAGCACAGGAAGGCCTTTATGATTACAAGAGAAGTTCTTAAAAGGTTCAAGTCTACAATATCCAGGTGAGATTATCCACTGGCAAAAGGGTGAGTCTTGTTTTTCACACTGAGAAGTGAAAAGCTTCAGGATATCCATGTGGGAGCGTCCGCAGCAGAGTCAAACTTGTAGAAAGATCCGAGCAGAAGTAGCGCATCAGGATGAATCAATCAGATCCAGAAGGCGAGATGAGGCACAGCAGTAGATGTGTTTCAGGATCTGGCACTGCCATCACATCAGGCAGCAGGATTGCACATATAGCTAGACAGAGAGAGAGAGAGAGAGAGAGAGAGAGAGAGAGAGAGGGAGGGAGCGAGAGAGAGCAGATTAAAAGGTATGCTTTTAAAGGGTGTACACTGTGATCAGAGTACAAGCAGGGATTTAGCTTGTCCAATCTAAGGTTTGCAAAGGCAAAATTGATGTCATCAGTAATCACAAGCAATGCTGCTAGAGGACTCTTAAAGGGTTTGTCCCTCTTAAATGTTCTATGTGGACCTGAGAACGTTTCCCTTTTAGAATGGTTAGTTACAAACGTCCATATCTAAGACCTCATGAAGCCTTTAGTACACATCATGTATGGTATAATTCAAATCCAGGGCCTGGAAGTGGATCTCACTACTGCAGAGTAGACAGAATCTATAAGATGAGACACTTATTTGCCTAAAATCTTAATCTTAAGTAAAAGTTGTGTGAACCTGTCTGATAGCATTTGACATTCACCTAGGCTATGCGTATAACTGAAGAATTGGTTATTACACATCTCGCACTGTGCATCTCAGTATAACATGCATAAAGACTAAGTATTATCCAGCTATTAATAAGGATTAGAGGTGTGACAATGTCAACTAAATTCCTTGATTCATTTGTATAAACACGCATTACTGCCTTGTGATAGTACTATTATTTAAACAAAGAAAAGCCTTTTTGGACATGTGTAAGGGTTTCTCCGATTATTTGCAATTAGAAAAACCACTCTAATAATAAATGAAAAAGTTGTTTATGATCGTTCTTGTTATTTTTCCTAGAACAAGGACAGCATGAATGGTAGGTTGTTGATACAATATGCCATAATAGCACCTTCCTGTTGCCCTCTGAGCAGCAAATGAACTACAAGGCAATGAGGTAAGCAGGAGTTATACTGTTCAGCTGTACAGGGAACAGATTAAATAACGTATTCTAAACATATGTACAATCTTAGGATTTAATCAATATAATAAACTCAGCTAGAAGCATCAATTGTTTTGAAGTTCTTTAGCCAAGTAACCCAAGGACCAAGTAACCCTTTTATAGATACACTGTATATATGCACCTTTATGCTATTTACACCAATCAGCCATAACATTAAAACCACAGACAGATGACGTGAATAACATTGATTATCTCATTACAATGGCACCTGTTATGGGGTGGGGTATATTAGTCAGCAAGTGAACAGTCAGTTCTCGAGGTTGATGTGTTGGAAGCAGGAAAAATGGGCAAGTGTGATTGTGATGGCTAGATGACTGGGTCAGAGCATCTTTAAAACAGCAGGTCTTGTGTGGTGTTCCCTGTTTGCAGTGGTTAATACCTACCAAAAGTGGTCCAAGGAAGGACAACCGGTGAACCAGCAACAGGGTCATTGGCACCCAAGGCTCACTGATGCGCGTAAGGAGTGAAGGATAACCTGTCTGGTCCAATCCCATAGAAGAGCTACTGTAGCACAAATTGCTGAAAAAGTTACTGCTGGCTATGATACAAAGGATACAGAACACACAGTGCAATCGCAGCTTGCGTATGGGGCATATAGTTTAACAGTTCTATAGTTTCCCTTTTCTCATATCCTCGATTTCTGTACCTCCTCTTTGATTTACCCTTTGGTGCCTCTGTGTTCTGCAATATACTGCCAGTCAACATTTCCAAACATGAGGAGGGTTTTCACATAAGTCACATAAGGAAAAAATAAGCATGTGTTACAGCAAATAACTGAACTTTCATATTTAAAGTCTTATTTTGTCCACTGACAGATTCTGTGACTTTTCATTAGTGGTACTCATCCATCCCACTCTAAAGGCAAGTGCACTTCTTCAGTGAACCAGTTACTGTAAGTGTTGGTATCAGCTATAAGACCAAGTGAAGAAAACTGTTTGCCACAAAGCTGTGGAGCCTGCAAGTCTCCTCATATCCTGTGGGCTGAAACTGAAGGTGAACCTGAATTATAAATACTCACCATGTTCTCTGTGCCTGACCGGTGGTGATGAGTTCACTCTAAACAGGAAACAGATCTTTCACCATGTGAGACCACAGAATAAACTATCAAGCTGCTATGCCATGGTTAATAGGCGACATAAATATTAACCATAATATATAAAGGTTTTGTAATTGTCTTTTGGAGAAAAATCCCTTATTTATCAGAAAGGTAAATTGTCAAATATGTAATATATGATTTTTAGATTTTAAAAACTTTTTAGTCTTTATTATCAATATTATTACTCTCCATCCATCCATTTCCCGCTTATCCTGCGAGCCCAACCATTATTATTATTGTTATTATTATTATTATTACATCATCATCATCATCATCAACAACAACAACAACAACAACAACAACAACAACAACAACAACAACAATAATACATTTTTCCTATTTATTTAATATTTGGCGAATTCCTTCACTTATTAAATGCCACTTGTTACTCTCTTGGACTTTTTGCGCTTTACGGTACAGGCAATGTGCTCGTCCCTTTACGCACAGACTTCCCCACAGTTAATAAACTCAGATCCTGGGCCGTGACCTCCTCATAAGCGCGCGCTGTAACGCAGGAAAAGAGTCACCTGCGGTGAAAAGCGGGATCGCGTGTCAAGCGCAAGAAAAGTCGAAGTCTAATTGGTCAGAAGACCCAGTGTCGGAGAAAAGGATCCGCCTCTGTCTTCATAAACTGGAATTCCATCGCATGCACTCTGACAATTCATCTGACAAGCGTCCATATGACAGACTTGACATCAAAACAAAGCGGACTACAACGCAAACTAGGGCAGACGGGTGGGTGCAGCCCCACACGCAGGTGGGATATCAGGTGGGGTACTCCTGCTGGACCAGTGCAGGCAAGTTTCATTTTTGCATTTTTAACAATACATTTTCCATCGTATAAGCACAAAAACACATCACATTTCGAGCCGTAGACTGTGTCTCTGTGGCGCGCATCATCATCTCAACCAATCAAACCTGCAGCCTGCCAGCGAGGCAGGACAGCCCATGCAACACACACTGCGCGATAAACGTCCCCACTCGCCTGTTATTCTTACCTACAGGTGTTATGGTTGTCTACATGAGCGGTTGAGAGGCTTGTAAAGACAGGCGGAGACGGTGATCGATCCTGGAGTGACTAAAGAAGGGTTTTCTGTCAAGTATCTGTTTCAGTGTTTCACTCGGGGGCACAGCTTCAGAGCTGCGTTCATCTGCACAGGGCTGAGGCTGTACATGGAGCTCTCCGCGGACTCCGGATGGATGATGTTACCTACGCCGGACTCGGACGTTTCTCACGCTGGCTTGGGGCAGGGCACTGGGTACATGGAGCCATCATTACTGTCGCTGGAGGACGTGGATGGATTCCTCAGTCATATCGATTATCCAGGGCATCCCTATTTCCACACACATTCACCTCATCCTCAAGCACGAACATCTTACAGCCAAGTTCCAGGTAAGAAAACCGCGTAGCTCACCAAACTTTGTCGTCGCAAATTAGAGATCATCATGGATGTAAGTGGATATAGCCTACATTTTCCATCGTAATCACTCTTTCAGTTACTTTGTTACAAATATATGTTTTGCCTTTTGTTGTCCGATTAGCCAAGTTTAAGAATTAGGCTGGTGGAGCATGAAAATAAAAATTAAGTACGAAACATGAAAGCTGTATATTGTCTAGCTGTTTCTTTAACAAAGCATAGCATGCCATCTAATTGTGGGTGTACTGGTTTCTAAATAAGACTAAGCTAACTAATTAAACATTTCAGACTAATATAATAATTCAACCCCATGTTTAACGAGAATTAGCCGTAGAATATACATTGGAAAACTCCATTTGAATAGTTTATTTCAATTAACATTATTATTGTTAATTGTGTATTTCTTAATAAGACGGTATTGAAAACAATATATTCCTACTACACAAACACATCCATCGTTGCGTTTATATAGCCTATGTATAAGATTTTTAAAAGTTTCTGAAAACTTACAACATTGCCAGTACAGAACTTTCCTCCACGCCTAATGATAATCCACTTTTTTTTACTTTATAGCTCGTTTGCACGGTGGTTCTATGTGCCACCCTCACTTCCTGCACACGCAAGCTTACCCTTGGCTGGAGAGCAGTAAATCGAGTTCTTCCGTGGTCCAGCAACCCATCACCTGGTCACAGAGTGCTTTGGGAAAGCCTGCTGGAGGAACCTCGGTCGGGATCTCGTCGGTATATCCAGGCTCGTGCGCTCAGGGCTCGGCCCCGTTGGCCACGCGCTGCAGCACTCAGTTCTACTACCTGTCCCCTACACCGCCAAGTTCCGCGGCTCCGGAGCCGGACGCCACCATGTACTCGGCAGTTCTTCTCGATGGGACGAAAATGCAGACCACAGGTCCTCTCCGGAACTGTACGGCGCATGAGGCGGCTCCTGTGTGTGCGTTTCCAGCGTTTGCGTTAGCAGGAGCGCGCGAGCACGCCGCCGGTATGTTCTGCAGGAGCGGGGGAGACTTAACGGACAAATCAAAGAGCAAAGGGCGCACTGGTTCGGGTGCGTACAATAAAAATCTGGTTGTAAGAACAGAACTGACAGCTTCAATACAGGCTGATCACTAACTGAAAAGTCAGACATAAGACCTGCACTTTCTATGTAAAAAAAAATGGGAAAATTCTGAACGCTTGTTTTTGTTTCTGAATTTTGTATTTCTTGTGTCTACAAGTCAATAATGACTTAACAGCTGATTATACACTGTCTTTTGACTTGTCACTGAAAACCACCATATTATTCTCTATAAATTTCAAAAGAAGCTAGCTTATCACAACAAAAATAAATGATTAGTTAAGTAAGTAGTTGGAGGAAAATCATAATGATAAGAAATGAATAAACCATTTTCACATTCGCTTTTTGTCTTTTCCTTGTTTCTGGGGTGGTACCATCAAGGGTAGCCTACATCACCTGCAAAGGTGCATAATTAACTTGTAGAGTAAAGCATTAATGGTACATCAGTGGTCCTTAAGCTTCAGTGACAGACCTTCAATAAAGTAAACTATATTCACATTTGCAGAAGAGATACATACCAAAGGTACAAACATGCACCCTTGAGGGTACCACCCCAGTGACAAGGAAAAGTAGAGTTTGGTACTTTTATTTCTCAGACTATACAGTGTGTTCATATTCAAAGTGCTTCATATCCTCTGTGTGTATCAGAAGGACGTGAGTGTGTGAACTGTGGGGCTACCTCCACTCCCTTGTGGCGGCGAGATGGCACAGGCCATTATTTGTGTAACGCATGTGGACTTTACCACAAGATGAATGGCCAGAACCGACCACTCATCAGACCCAAACGTCGACTGGTAAGTGACATATAATGAACATACTGAAACGTTCCCACATCAAAATATTGTAGCTAATCCCACCTTTAGAGTTTGTACATCATCTGTCTCAACATTTCACATCAGGACCAATCGTACAAATCAGATTTAATATGCAAAGTGCAGAAACCATTTCTCAAAGGTTTAAGAAGGAGGGAGTAAGGACAGAAACTAAAGGACTTTTGTTTGGAGTGGTGATTTACACTGCCATTGTGGTTGTTGAATGGAGGTTTACTTGAGTTACACACACGGACAGAAAGCAGGTTAAACAGACTGAGGTTAATAAAGTTGGATAGAGAAAGAGGGAGATACACAAAGAGAGAGAGAGAGAGAGAGTAAGTGAATAAAAGCGTGGTCATGTCAGCAGGCATAAATAGCACCAAAGAAGTTAGATTTAATTAGAAGTATTAGGCCAATAAGTGTAATTTGATCAGATATCAGATACGTCAACATTTCATCAACTTGCTTTCCTCTAACCTCTGGTATGAGTTAGAAGATAGTTTGAAAGTTGTTGTTAATAAATTATCAACGGAGTAGCTATGTAGACAATTTTTTTTTTGGTCTTTGAGCTTTTAAAGCATTTCTAATACAGTCCTTTCATCAAAAAAAATAATTTATAGACATTAGGATAACATCTATGTATTAGTGCTGTATCTTTGGGCCTACTTTTTAGCTAGCTAGCTGTAAAGCCTATTGCACCCTACACATTTTAGTCACTGACTAATTTTGGGGCTCGGCAACTACACCCCCATGTCAGGGACTACTGCTCATGCAAACAGTTCAGCGATGTGCTTTTTCTGGCCGCAAGTGATTGCTGAGGTGCCAATATTTTCTTTTTTTCTCTGAGATAAATCACATAGTCTGAACCCCCTCTGTGATTAGTTGTAAGAATAGGACAACAGAATAGGACAACACAGTATAAAAAAAGCTATATTTTTCACACTTTACCTCTAATTCTCTTTGCCGAACAAACAGTCCTTGCTACCTGTCTCCCCAGCCACTAATTCCTCCACGTTTCTCTCTTTTTTCTTGTTTCCGTACAAAATAGTGACAAAGCCACAAAGTCACATGATAGATAGAACAGCTGTTGTGTTCATTTTTGAAAGAAAGCAGGATGTTGGGATACGACATGCTTTGGTGGGGATCTCTCCAGGTGAAATTCTGTGTAGTGCGTGCGGGTGATCGTGTCCCTATGTCCGCCAAAGAACGATCGGAAACAATTAAAGTCTTGTAGTGTGACTGTGTCACCAATTCTGCGATTTTGAAAATCCATGTAGTGTGCACTTGGCTTAACCCTAGGTAGATGTAAACTGACACCTGTAGGCAAACATGTCCTTTGCTGTCATAATGAGATTTACTACCTATTGTAGCTTCTATTTAAGAATGGTTAACTCCCTTAAGCCATAAATCAGTTCTCTGTATATTTAATATATGATGTTAATGTTGTAAAGTGACTTGAAAAATGTGGCTTGGATTAAGTTCAAATAAAGTATCTATGGGATCTGGCTGACATTAGCGAATTAGTTACCATTATTATAGCTATCTAACATAGCGAGCTGCCTAGCTTCCTCATTAACCTGTTTTACTGAGCAAATAGGAAAAAGTAGTATCTGTAAAAATTCAGTAGTGTAGTAGGGAGACAGGGTAATCTCCATTTCATATATCCCTACCAACTTTCAAGACAAATCTATTCTCATGGGTAATGTTATTAGTTATCTATGCAATTTAAATATTATCATTACAACAGCAGAGCTTGCAAACATAAATGCCAATCATAAAACAATTAGACTGTTCATTCATTCAACTTCAGTAACCTGGTCAGGGCCACCTATCCCTGAAGTACTGATCATGAAGCAAGAATGCACCTTGAATGGGCCACAGACCATTGCAGGACACACACACACACACACACACACACACACACACATCTTGGGGCAATTTAGAGTAGCCAGTTCACCTATTATGTTTTTTTGTGGTGAGCCTGCAGAAAAACCCATGTCAAAATTGTTTGGATTGACTCGATTTAATGGAAATGGGACTGTGTGTGTGTGTGTGTGTGTGTGTGTGTGTGTGTGTGTGTGTGTGTGTGCAGACCGTGTGTTCATTACTGTGTTATATCCAGTTATCTGTATAAATCTTCTGCGTGGCTTTAATCGTGGCCTCGTTTCCATACACGAAGAACTAGCTATCTTATTAAAGATGACAGTACTATGGGAACTATCTGTGATTCGGCACACTGAATGAAAACGGTTCAAATTAGTTAATTGGAGTAGGCATACTAGAATTAAGGACAATGAGAAGACACAAAATGCTCCGCTTAATTTTCACTTCTCAGGTGTTTACTGTAAATTGAACACTGTGCATACAGACCGCCCGTCCCCTGCTAACAGGTGAATATTGGAACAGACCATCAGAGCTACAAACCGGGGGGGGGGGGGCGTCCCACAAAAAAATATGTAATGTTTGATTTGGTGTCTCCCATTTTAGGTTTACTAGACTTTAAATCAAAAGAAACAGGTTGTTATACTGAGTTTTCAATCCCAAACATTATTGAACACCCTTTGCGTGACCACATTTGTTTCAAGGTACAAATGGTTCAGTCTGGTCAGCAGGTTGAACTCTGGAACGTGGTAATCGCAGTTGTTATGGAAACCCGAGTGATTCTTGCGTGCCTTGAGAAAATACATTTCGAGAACCAAAACAGCCGAGAAAGATATCAAAGTGAAAAGGGAGCGACAATTTAGTGCTAGGTGCTGGTCGTATATTTGGGCCTGTCCGGCAGAGGCGGGCCGCTCCGGTGGTTTCCGGGGCCGGATGTCTGCTCGGTCCCGATAGAGGAGTTATGCGCCTGCGGATAGCCTACTGATGTGTCTAACTCATAATTTTGTACTACAGGGCAGGAATAAGAAAAAAAGAAAGAAAGAAATATCTTGCTTTTTTAAAACATAAAAGGGGAAACGAAAGAAGCTGGAAGGAAAAACAGAGATGGAGGTAGACATGTAGGTTTACACAGGTTTATATGTGGGAAGATTTAAGAGCAGGACTGCAGTTTGGCTGCGCCTGAAACCGCACACTACAATAGATTACTATTATTATTATTATTATTATTATTATTATTATTATTATTATTATTATCATTATTTAATCATTCATAGGATATCGTGGATTGTACAGTACTGGGCAAAAGTTTTAGGCACACTATTTCTTTTTAGTACAATCTTTGTTATAGATTTTTATTTTTGATTTCTACATTATGGAGTCAGTGCAAAACATTTTAGATTCCCAAACATTAGTTTTTCTGCACAAAATTAAATGTTACAGAAAAATGTGTGTATATAAGGAAAGAAAGTAGCTTATTACATAAGAGACACTTTTCAGACAAAAAAAAAAAAAAACCACAATGAAGGCTGCTGGGTTTTGCTGCAAAAATAAGAAGCAAGTGCGACGGTCAAAGTCTCCAGAAGAACCGTATCTGGTTCTGCAAGATGCTCAGTAAAACTTACAGCTCAGTTCCTTATAAATCTGCAGAAAGTGTACCTGATACTACTCTTTTTTATTGTTACAGCAAAGGGTTGTCAAACCAAGTGACTTTGTTTCATTTATTACTGTTTATTACTGCACTTTATAGTATTGTGTTTTATGTAGAAACATTTCATTTCTTTACTTTTCATATTTACAAAAACGCTTTAATCAAAAATGGGTTAATTTTATTTCATAAATGGGTTAATATTTTCAGGGTTATTTTTACCCTTTAAAATTTCAAATATACTGCATTATAAACAAATATGTCAACATGGTATCCCCTTTATTAATACACAAGAAGGTGTTCAGAAATGTATTGTTAGAGCTGCTAAAGTGCTGTTTAGATATAGACCTTGAAGTAAATGTCTCAAATAAGTCAAATATTTAAAATGAAAATGTCAGATTTTGATCAAAGGAAACCTCCAAAAAATTGAGTAACCAACTTACGATCCAGTGGGCATAACAAACAAGTAAGCTAATGAAGATAGAGGTGCATTTAATGTCGTGTAAACTGGACTGTTATCGTACATTTTTTATTTTTCTAGCGTACAGTAATGGTTTTATGGATAAATATATTGATACGAACCTTGTTTCTCCAAATAAATCTAACGGTCTGTCAGTGTGAAAACCTCTATCTCCACCTGAGGGGAATTCAAACAGCTTACGCTGAGTTGATTTGACCCAAGGAGCTGGGCTGAGGCGTCAGGGTGGGGGAGGGTGTGCATTGATTCAACTGTCAGTGAAAATGACCCAGCCACTAAACCAGTGGTTGGGTTACACGAAACTACCCAAGACTGACAAAATAACCCAATTAAATGACTCAAAAGGCTCAACCGTTTGGTAGAAAAAATAACCAGCATTATTTAGAGTGTGAGTTACTGTCTGTGTGGACTTCCAATGTTCTCCCCATGTCCGCATGGGTTTCCTCTTAAAAAACATGCCGGTATGTGGATTGGTTACACTAAATTGCTCCAAGGTGTGAACATGTGTGCATGATGCACTTTACTGGACTGGTGTTTCATCCAGGGTGCATTCCCACCTCATGCTCAGTGTTCCTGGGGAAGGCAGTCCATACAGGATTTCACAGAGATTTTTGTGATTGTTGTGGCCAAGTGTGTTTGATTTTGCTGCGGCTTTTGAAGAATACTGCTGTTTTTTGCAGAATACTACTTGAATTGGCAAATTGTTTTGCACGGTTTTTCGCAGTGATGTTTGTTGGTAAATGAGACCTTTTAGCTGTTCTCATGTTCGAAGCACATGAATCGAAGAGGGCTTTAGCTGGTGATGACGTCACATGGCAAGCCCTTTGGGCGTCTTGGCCTAAATCTATGGAAAATCTGCGATAATTTTGAAAAGTTGCTTGAAATTGTGATCGCAAAATCGCAAAATCCTGGAGGGACAGGAACGGCTCCAGATAAACAAGGATAAAATGGTTACTGAAGTTGAATAAATTAATGTAGACAGATACAATTTTTTACAAAATATCAATAATGGCAACTCCACACCACTAATTAGTCATTAAAACACAAAAACATAACATCAGTTCATATTTTACAGTACATTAGATTTTCATGAACCATGTGCATTTACCTTAATTGATCATTGTTCCTCTTTGTGTATGTGTGTGTATGTGCAGTCAGCAGCCAGGAGAGCAGGTACTTGCTGTGCAAACTGCCACACGAGCACCACCACACTGTGGAGACGTAATGCCAATGGAGAGCCTGTTTGCAATGCTTGTGGGCTCTACTACAAACTGCATAATGTATGTATCACTAAATTCATTATATACATAGCTCCAGAGCTGAAAAACCCTTGCTGTTTCCTTGCTATACAAAGAACCAATAAAGAACACCAGGGCCTGTGATTCTATGACAGGTTAAATACAGACCATGGCATTTCATTTTTAGTACAATACAGTACAGTCAGTTGTCACTCTACCATTGGTAATCACTATATATATGTTTATTTGTTCTTATTTTATTAGATGAATCGCCCGCTCACTATGAAGAAGGAAGGCATTCAGACTCGCAACAGAAAAATGTCCACCAAATCTAAACGAAGGAGAGGCGAGAGCTCTCATCATTTTCACTTTAGTAGATTCATGCAGGACAAACCACATGCCTTTAACCACATCGCCAATATTTCTCACCACGTTAACACGACTCCGCCAGTCGAGTTACATCCAGCCTTCAGCCACACGCACCATGCTAACTTGGTGACTGCCATGAGCTGAGCACCATGTGGAGGTCTTTTTGTGCACTAGTGAAATCACAGAGACATTTATTTAAGTGTTTAATGAATATACAGTTTTAGAGGGATATGTTTTTGTACATTCACACATTGAAGCTAGCTAACTAAATGAGGTTGTTGATTTAAAAAAAAAAAAAAAAATTATCATTAGCTGACTGTGTAATAAAGTGCACTTTATACCAAAACCCAGTGATATATTATAGGGAGGTTTGTAAGATCCAAGGGATTTTCTATGCAAACACTGCATTTTGTGGAGGATTCTTTTAGAAATCTTTTGAATTACCCAGTCACAACATCTGAGTGTTGTAAAAGAGGTACAGAGGAAAACCTGGGGTTTCCAAAGCATGTAAGTGGTGAATACTGAAACAGTGGGATTTTACAATCCACTAAAACTTTATGAATGGACTTTGTGTGTGTGTGTCTGATAAAACTGTGAATGTTGAACACTGCAAAAAAATAAATAAATAAATAAATAAATAAAAAATAAAAGAAAAAAAGAAAAAGAAGAAGAAGAAGAAAAAAGTGTTGGGTTATTTGGTTCCTAATTCTGCCCAGTTCCACTTCCACCCTTTTTCCTTTAATGAATTCCATTCACAAAAAGGGGCAGCAAAACCCTTTACTAAATTTTCTAGAAACAACATATTTAGCAGCGTCCCAGGAACTGGATCTCTCTGTTCCTCTCCCAATACCTTTAGTGAAGTTGAAGTGTTTGTATATTGTATGCATTTCAGTAAATAAAGTGCTATTTATCTGAATAGAGAAATGTCAATTACAGTGATTTTGATTTAGAATTTTGGTGATATACAGTAGTGTTAATTTCATTCACGAAAACTATGAAAACTATATAAGTGTTCGCCAACGACCTTTTTTCCATGACTAAGATGAGACGATGACGAGACAAGACCGACGTCAGTAAACACTAACTGTGACTATATCAACATGCAATATTGTCGACGAAAAAAGAAAAGAAAAGAAATATTAAAAACTTTACCAAAATCTCTCCAAAATACTATAGACTGTTTTTTTTTTTCTTAATTACAATCCAAATATGCAGTTCATTCATGGCATATCAGCACTAAGCAAGCACAGTGGTACCTGTAAAAGTACCTTTCAAGCTAATGTTCATTTTGGCTAGACTGGATTGAATGAAATGTTAACTATAACTAAAATAAGACTAAAGTAGCTATACTCTTATGGCTAAACATGTCTATAGTTTTCATTTGACAGTCTTATTTGACTAAAATACTTGTGGTTTTCTTCGACTAAAATAAGACTGAAATGCCCTTGACTAAAAAAACAACAACAGGAGTAATATGATTTAAAAAAACAAAAAAAACTATCAAGGACATTTGACACAGGACTAAAACTAAGACTAAATAAAAAAAAAATAGCTGACAAAATTAACACTAATTTACAGGCCTTGTGATAATAGCCATTTGGTCTAATTAAAATGATGTTAACTATCTGTTGAGCCCAATCAGCTGTGTTGGAGCTGAATATTGGCTCCAGGAAAACATCTTGTCCAATATGTACTGTACTCCACTCTTAAATGTCTAAGACAATGTTGAACACAGACATCCAAACTGACACCTGTGGCTGTGGGCTGCACACACGCGAGACACAGATGTTATCAGTGTGATGAGCAGATTAGAAGAATGAATGGAGCACTGGACTCCAGAGGGATTGAGACATGAGATAACATTGAAAGATAGGGTGTATTCTTTACAGGAGGAGAGTTGATACAGAGCATTTAGACTTGATAGAAAGGGCAGCCTGATTCCTCTTCGTGTCTCTCAAATTGTCCTAGAGCAACAATACAATATCTGGTACATTCATCAATTCTTAGTAAGATTTACTGTTACAAGAAGATAGTATGTAAGATCTTGAGACCAGGCACTTCCAGCATAACTACTCTTGACAAAGCAACACACATAGATGCTTAATAATTCTTATCATTATTATTTTTGCAATAATACTAGTAACTGTCAAACCATTATTACTAGCTAATAGCTTAATAAAAGGTGTTAAATTGATCAGCATCACTCTGTAATGTTAAGGTGATTGCTAAAACAACACAATCTACTCCTTAGCAAAATACTACAAGCCAACAAGCAGTAATATGGTAGAGTATTTGTCCGCTGCTTTACAGAACAGTCACACTGTCAAACTGCATGCTCTGGTACATTTGTAGGATATCGTAAGTGTAAACAGTAACAGCTGAAAAGCTAGTAAGCAAAAATCATAGCTTAAAAAAAAATCTTAGGTTTGACCACAAAAGAGCTTCCCAAAATTAGGGATGAGTTTACCGTATTTGTAATGATAACTGATATATGAATGTATTCCCATATTATGTCACTCAATCTGTTACCATCTGATGGTGTGTGGCTGTGTATATAAGACTATGGGACAAAAAAGTACTTAATCAAGTAAACAAAAAACTGAATTGTAAACTTAAAATTTTCTTTAGTGTAACTGGTTTTTTTATTGCTATATAAATTGCTATATATATTGTATATAAATTATAAATAAATAACTAACATATTGGTATATAAACTGTCAAATAAACTCAATCTATTATCTGAAAGATCTAAAATATAGAAGGAAAAGGACAAGTGCACTGAATTGTAATTTACTGAAGATTAGCATGAAGCATTTCCAAGGTCTGGCCCAACAGGTGTGTGTTTACATTTGTTCTGAATGAAACTGGGGCATCCGAACCCTCCCTCCCTAGAACACATTCATCTTCTTTCTTTCCCCCTTCTTTCACTTTCCCCCTTCATTTACGTATCATCCTGTTTAGTGAGTAAATTAATTCATCCCTCTGTGTGAAAACAATCCCTCCTTTCAAATGGCGAACGGCAACTGTAAATGCTCAGTTGCCCTCTCCTGGGACATTGTTGTGTAGCGAACATTTGTGGGGGTATGAGTGAAAGAGAAAAGTGTGTTTATGTGTGTATTCTGTTGCGGGTCTCTCCGGACATGGTGACAGATCACCTATCTGCTGTCTTGCTCTACCTCTCTCCTTCTCCATTCTTTTCTTTCCGTTATCCTAGTGGTTTTGTGCTGAGAGAACTTTTTGAAACAATCATGCTTGCAATATCTCTCTCTCTCTCTCTCTCTCTCTCTCTCTCTCTCATATATATATATATATATATATATATATATATATATATATATATATATATATATATATATATATATATATACACACACACATAGATGTTTCTCCATGTTTAAATAGTAACCTGGGTTGTGAATAGGAAGATGGTGTAGGATGACAAATTGTCAGGATGACTTAATTGTTTATTAAAGCCTAATAATGTTCATCACTGCATAATCAGCACAATTTAGAATAAATGCACAACTGATACACATGGATTTTGTGTTATGTTTAAGGTGTCTAATGCACTCTCCATTGCCATTGACCAACACTACATTATAATTTTAATGTTTTTTGTTTGAGCTATTTAACCATGTTTCCTCTTATAAAGTGTAGAGCAAAGAAAAATCGGATAAAAAAAAAAAGTATAAGAGCACAGAGCTGTGGAAGAGAAAAGGAAGAGATCAAGAAAGATAGAAAGGAAGAAAGTCACTAAAGAGGCTGGAGAGGGGGTCAGCCACAGATTTAAGATAAGCAGGCTGACAGACAAATATTTGCAAAATGTGCAAGGGGGAGCAAAAGATGCACATGCACACAGAGACATAAAGACACAGAGAAAAAAAAATTCACTCATATAATACAATATTTGCACTAATATGTTAAGATAAAACGTCTAACCTACACCAAATAAAAAGCTGAGTTTAATCAGTTTTTACAGTTGGGTTTTGTTTTTTAATAATTGTAAAATTTCATGGATACAGTAACCTGATTAGAGCTGTAAAATAAAAATAAAATAAATAATATAATTACATTCTCTATACACAGTGCATATTCATTATGCTTCACTGTCTGTGTGCTCCACTGTCTGTATGTACAAGTCTTTGTGGTTGCTTTATAAGCTTTTAAGCGTGGCATTCTATAAATGAGCACACTGGGAGTGTGTGTGTAGATGTACTATACTCCCACTGAGGCTGAACCCGGCTTAACAGAGAGAGAAAGAAAGAAGGGCATGCCTCTGGGTGTATCTGGTTTCTCAGCTTCAACAATAAAGTGTTGACAGTTTCAGATTTGGCTTCAGATCATTGTGCACATGCACACGTACGGATTAGGGGCAAGGAGAACATGTGCTCCCATACAGCATAACAACAGTATTTAATATTTAAAAAAGCATTACAATTTATTTGGCTCAAATTCAAACTTGAAAAACAGAAACGAAAACTTGTATATGCTTGTTTTTAAAAACCACATTACAGTAAAATCTTACAGTTAAGCAAGATTTAATAGGAATAATAAATATAACAGAAAAAAATACAGCCATATTAGTTTTTGTATTGTGGTGTAGAATTTTTACAGAACAAGTACAATCTATCTATCTATCTATCTATCTATCTATCTATCTATCTATCTATCTATCTATATATATATATATATATATATATATATATATATATATATATATATATATATATATATATATATATATATACATATATATATATATATATATACAGTGCATCCGGAAAGTATTCCCAGTGCTTCACTTTTTCCACATTTTGTTATGTTACAGCCTTATTCCAAAATTCCAAAGGTGCGTCAACAAAGTATTGAGCAAAAGCTGTGAATACTTATGTACATGTGATTTTTTTTTTTTTTTTTTTTTTAATAAATCTGCAAAGATTTCAAACAAACTTCTTTCACGTTGTCATTATGGGGTATTGTTTGTAGAATTTTGAGGACAATAATGAATTGAATCCATTTTGGAATAAGGCTGTAACATAACAAAATGTGGGAAAAGTGAAGCGCTGTGAATACTTTCCGGATGCACTGTATAGCTATTTGAAATGCCCTTTAAGAAATACATTGAAGGTCCCACTCTTAGGACTCTTCCACTCTTTTTCTCAGACATATACAAAAATAAACTGATGTACATCACACAGTTATGTATGCTGAATACTGCTTTATCTTTAATAAAACACGTGCGAATGTTAGGGTTAGGGTTAGGATAACTATCTTTCCGGATAAACATGTCACTCTGACACTCTGCTAATTGTTTGTTTAGAGAGAGGCTATAATTGAATAGCTGTAATTGAATAGATCACTTGGTTTATCGTTTAGAGATAAGAGAGAAAGCCCACTAATGCAGTTAGTCATATTACTAACGGATACACAAAGCTTTTAGGTCACTAGCTTATGTGATTGATGGGTTTGAAAAGGTATTTGTGTGTCCAACTGTGTGACCCCGCACCAAAAGAGCTTTTTGTTAAATCTTTTTTAGCTGAACTACCAGGAAGTAAGAACTGCTACATAAAGACATGTCTTTGTTTTATATCTTATGGGCAGAATTTAAAAAACAGGAAAACAAAACATAAGGCTATTTGGGTGAATAAAGGAGTGCTTCATTACCCTTAAAAATTGACTGAGACTAAAAATGCCATGTGTTGAATTCAGAAAGTTTTCAGAACCTTTCACTTCTTCTTCTTCTATTTTTTTTTTTTTACCTTACATCCTTGAATTAAATTATTTTTTTCCCCATCATCTGCAAAAAACTACTCCATAATGAAAAAGTATGTGTATGCCTTTAAGTGTCACAACCAGAGCCTGTACTAGAACATAATCAAACATCTCTGTGGAAACCTGAAAATGGAGATAGTGATGCTTCCCATCTAACCTGATGGAGTTTCAGAGGTTCTGCAGCAAGAACTTGGAGAAGAGCCCCGAATCCTGATGTGCCAAGCATGTAGCATCATACCCTGAAGCACTGAGTAAAAGGTCTGAAAACTCGTTATTTTATATTTAATCAATTTACAAAACGTTATGCAAAACATTTTAGGGTAAGGGTATATGTAAATGTAACAACAGAAGAAAAATGACAAGGAGAAGGACAAAAGAATGAATACTCTGCTTCCAAAGTCACTGAGCAATATTCAATGATCCCTACAGAGATGTCCAGAATTGACAAACTGATGATCCATAGATTGATCCATTGACTTGGTTGTGTAATTCAGCATCTGACTGATAAAAAGTGACAAGTCATTTTAAAACACACACACACACACACACACACACAGTACATAACCATATATGAGAATGTATTACTTATAGCCTAGAATTTTTGTGTTAGATTGAATTCTGTTAAAATTATTTTTATACGTTCAATTTCCTTTTTCCATTTTTATTTTGAATTACAACACAAAATGTCTGAAACAACAGACTGCAAAAGGCACAAAAGAGACAAAATTATCAAAAGATACACAAACACAAAATCAAGACAGAAGATAAGCAGATACTGCAAACCTTAACAGAGGACTCTGCAATATTTGATCCTTATAATATATATTAGGCTAATCTCCTCAGATGCTTCCCTTTGAAGTCAGATTATATCTTCCCTTGAAAACCCTTGTGTATGAGGTGTGTGCATGAGGTGTGTGTGTGTGTGTGTGTGACAAAAGGGAGCTGCCTTCCCAATAATCTGACAGTACTCTCCTACCTACATACAGTTCTTGAAACTTAAATCTTTGAATTTAACCTTCCTGTGTTCGGAGGGGGATTTGACTGAAAACAATGAACACGTTCAGTTTCTGAAGGTTCTGACTCTTCTCTTACAGGATTAGAGCCCATTCTCCTCATCAGATAGATATTAAGTACTTTATATACACAAAGTTTATGCCTACCGCCTGTAAACTGTTAGTGTCTACAGGACTGTTCCACAGGTGCATGTGCAATAATTGTTTATGGTTCATTGAACAAGCATGAAAAACATCATTTAAACCCTTTTCAATAAAGATCTGTAAAGCTTATTTGGATTTTACAAAATTATCTTTAACATACAGTCTCCTGAAAAAGGGACGTATATAGATCAGAGAAGAGTGTTGTGCTCTTAACCTGAATATATCTGTGTGTGGGTTCGAACGTTTATTTCAGTGTTCAAATCAGCTACAGTCAGGTCCATAAATATTTGGTTATTTTTATTTTAGCTATCCACCACAATATATTGGAGTTGAAATTAAATAATGAATGTGAACCCAAAGTACAGACTTCAGCTCTAAGTTGAGGATATTTACATCCAAATAAGGGTGAACAGTGTCGGAATTACAGAACTTTTTAAATGTACTCCACCCCAACCCCCCCAACACCCCACCCCCCCCCCCCCCCATACCAAAAAGGCCTGAAATACCACAGAAAACAACTGTTGTGGATGACAGAAGAATTCTTCCTCTGCTGAAGAAAAACCCCTTAAAAAAAAAGAAAAAGAAAAAACCCAATTAAACCCATCTGCGTCAAAGTAAACAATCAAGAGAAGTTTTCGGCAGCGTAAATGCAGAGGGTTTACCACAAGATGTAAACCATCAGTAAACCTCAAAAGCAGAAAGACCAGATTAGAGTTTGCCAAAAAAGTCTTCCGTTCTGGAACAACATGCTATGGACAGATGAGACAAAGATCAATTTGTACCAGAATGATGGGAAGAGAAGAGTATGGAGAAAGGAAGGAAATGCTCATGATCCGAAGTATACTAAGAAATCTTATGGCATGGGCATGTATGGCTGCCAATAGGACTGGTTCCCTTGTATTTACTGATGATGTGACTGCTGACAAAAGCAGCAGGATGAATTCTGAAGGGTATAGGGCTATATTATCTGTACAGATTCAGCCAAATGCTTCCAAACTCATTGGATGTTGCTTCCCAGTGCAGAGGAACAAGGACACGAAGCATACTTCAAAAGTAATCCAAGACTTTTTTTAAAGCAGAGAAATTGAATACTCTGCAATGGCCAAGTCAGTCATCTGAACTGAATCCAACTGAGCATGCATTTCACTCGCTGAAAGCAAAACACCCCAAGAACAAGTAGGAACTGAAGCTGCAGTAGCGGCCCGGCAGAAAATCACCAGGGAAGAAACTCAGCATCTGGTGATGTCCATGGGTTCCAGACTTCAGGCAGTCATTGACTGCAAAGGATTTGCAAACAAATATTAAAGCTTTAATTTATGATTATATTAGTTTTTCCAATTACTTTTGGGCCATTAAAAAGGGGAGACCACATATATAGTGTATAGCCAAAAGTATGTGGACACCATAATATTGGAGCTGCCGCAAACTGTTGCCACAAAGTTGGAAACACACTGAAAAATTTTGTTTAGGGCATTTTAATTGAGCCTGTCACTTGGGTAAAGAAGGAGTGAGGGAATCCAATCCAATAAGACCTGGTCTCAGATCAAGCAGGAAGGAAGCAGCCAACCTGCTGTTTTAATCTCATGAGACATTTTCTGTTTTCATTTCCTCACTGCCCACTTTCCTTCTTTTCCTCCACTTTCCTTTCTTCCACTTGTTTAAGAGTATTAAACAGGCCCTGTGTAGGACTTTTCTGATGAAGGACCTCGATTAGAAAGGTTAACAGACTCGACTCAAGCTGTCGTATCTCACAGGTTCTCTCACGCAACTCAGAGTTCTGATGATCTGCAGTGTTTAGCAGCGTATTCCCGCTCTCTTCCAGTTGTAATTAATCAAAGTAATTATTTCACTTCATTAATGTTAGTACAGCGCACAGGACAGGCCTGAGACACAAATACACAACTGCACATGTGTTATAACCACAGCATTTCTGAAAGTAGGTTTTTAGATTTTAAGGAGAAACATATGCGCAAAAATAAGGCTGCTGTTTTTTTGTGTTTACTAAAATGCCACCTGAGCAAGTATAACCAAACCCTTAATTATATTCATCAGGCAATATACAGTATTTGATGATAAATAGATGGATAATGGATTTGACAACTAGAATTAAAAATATTCCAAAGCATGTGAATAAGAGAAAAATAATGCCTTATATAATTTAGTATTTTCACCAGTGTTTGGTATTTTATTGCAGGGAAACCACAGCAAGATTCCAAAGTAACAGAAAGCCAACCAGACGGTTACATACACACACTTCCTGCCACAATCATATGCACAGCACCTCATGTGCCTGCTCAGATAATTACCCTGAGCTTGAGTCTCTACCATAACAATTAGTGCTGTAAAAATCACGACTGCACCATCTTTTTATGGGGGTCATAAACATATCTTTTAAAATTCAGATGAATGGTTATGGGCTGTGAGTCCACTTTGGTGTCCTCCTCTTTAGGCGGTTCATTTTTAGCCCCGCCCTTTCCCTTTTTCTTGGAGGAGGAAGAGAAGTGTTGCTTTGTTTCTTCTTTCAGTCCCTCTGTTGGAATCAAGAGAAAAAGAAAGTGCCTTAGCACACTGAAAACAGAGAACGTGAATCCTCACATATGGCCTAAAATACACTTTGTGTGAAAAAATTGTATCACTATAACATAATTGTTATTAACTTTGTATTATAGTTTTAACTACCATTGTTAACAGCCCAGCACATACATAGTGCGTTCAGACAGTACTGAGACCCCTTCACATTATTCTAACATGAATTCATAGGTTTCTCTCATCAATCTGTGTAAAATGCTACATTACATGGAGTGCTATATAACATGGAGTGCTATATAACGTCCTGTTCAAAGATATTTTTCAGGGACTGCACTATAGTAACCAATATTAGTAAATATCAGTAAATTAGTACAACTTTGAGCTTCACATTTAAGAATCTTGTTTGCTAATAACTAACTAATTGCACTTTGTGATCACTTTGCTAACACAAAAACACAACTGATTCTATAGTTCGGTGTTATGGTATCTATACGCTGTTGATAACAAATTGAATTCACTGCAGTTTTAACTGTATAGTGTTTTTAATAACAAACTTTGTCACAAAGCAGCTTTATAGAACTCTGGGTTAGAATGTAGCTCATCAGTGAGCAAACTGGGAAACAGCCGGACAAGAATTGTAAGGAAAGAACCCTGACGGAACAAATTGGGCATGGAAGAGAGGAGGAATGAGGTCAAAAGTCAGAAGTGACCCGGGGTGGCATTTAAGAATTAAAATTGAGCTGCTTCACTGCAAACTTACTGACAGATGAGACAAACTGAAAGTTTATTACAGATTATCAACCAAAGTATCAGGTCCTTTATATTATTCTACCACATTCTATAGAGCTTTAATATTATCTAACCACAGGTTAGGTGGTATAAACGGATTGTGTTATTCATGATTCATTATAGTGCTGTTCAGCACTATAGCATTGTAAGTGTTTGTTACAGTCACAACTGTTATTGTAAGTGTTCACGCTATTATCTCTCATTTTGTATCGTTATTATTGGTATTTCTGTTATTGAACTGAATTGAACTGAATTAAATCGGATAATTGTGTAGCTCAAAGTTACTTATCTTTACCAACTCCACAATCCAAAACAGCATCAGTCTGAACCACAGGTGAAACTTTTCAAACGAAAGGCATCGATAGATTATAATCCTGCAATTAATATAACAGTTCAAACACTACTGCCAAAAGGAAGAATATTCCTGTTCATCTTATTACATCTGCTCTAAAAAAACCAAAGAAGTGTGTGATAAAATACAAGTGTCCATTTACATGTGTCTAAGGCCTACCTGAAGATTTGTGCACCCATGTGTAGTGTATCTACATGTATTAGGGGTGTGTGTGTTTTGTATTTTTTCCATACCTGGAATTCTAATTTTGATTTTGCCACTCTGTCCAAAGCTGCCTTCAATGACCCCTGTCTCTCCTGAAGAAAGTGTGACCTTTAACCCCACAAACAGCTGAAGGTTGGTCTCTTTCTTGAACAGGTTTTTACCAATCACAGTGTAGTCGTCTGTCACCTGGTCACAGATAGACGCAGTTAATATACCATGAATCTTTTCTGTAAGAAGGTCACATCTTACTTAACTATCAGAAGCATGATGAGACATTCAACTAGATATATGTGACTTATAATCTAAACATGGACATTAGGAATACAGCAATCCTGATAACGATCTGATGCTGACCGAGCCGTCTCTCTCACCCTTCAGTTCCTACATTATGAATATGTTCTTACATCTTACGTTTTTGTCTTATGCAATGATTTACACACAGTTGACCACAACAATGGTAAGCGTTTCTAAAGTTAACAGGCTAACATTACGTATCTGTTATCAATGATTCTGCTACATTAATCAGGAGCTCGGTGTTCGAAAAGTTTTCACTCCCTAAACCTGTTGACGAGTCCAGATTTACAATTCTCAACTCTTATTATTTTTTTTTCCTGTCAGTTTCACTGAATGATTTAAAGTCGATACCGAATATTATGCTTTAGGATGAAGAACGGAATAATACGCCTGGACTTGAAAGGTTTACCTGTCTGACCAATCACAGTGCACTCAGACAAATTTCCTGTTTCTACCTCCCAAACATGCTGACTGAAGACACGGGCAAAACAAAAGTTTGCTACAGAAGCAGGTTAGAGCTACGATAGGTGTATGTATGTATGTATGTGTGCATGTTAATGTTAACATGTATGTGTGCAAATCTTAATATGGTTATATTTAGTATTTAGAATTATTAACACTAAATTAATGTGGCTTATATTTATTCACTCATTATATGTTATATGTTATATATATATATATATATATATATATATATGTGTGTGTATGTATGTATATATGAATATATACACACACACACACACACACACACACACACATATATATATATATATATATATGAATGAATGTAGATTGTGCTGGCAAAGTGCAATTAACTGAATAATTATGATAAATAATACTGAACAAATTAATTATGATTACCATTTAAGCCACTATCATGTCGCCCTGTTACACTAAACAGTGACAGTAACTACAGCATAACTGCATATAATAACCACAGGACTCTCGTGTCACCTTAATGTGGCCCAGTTTTACATTATCATTTTTTTTTTTAAATGGAGGGGAGTGATTATATAACTTGAAAGTTGTGTATTTATTGGGTAGGAGGTTGTTACCCGTTCCACTGCTCCTTCTTTGTGCTTGTCTTTACTGATTTTGAGCCTGGGCAACGTGCTGTCCACATAGTTTTTGTCCTCGAAGCCGTCCAACAGCTTTCCGTGGAAAGCAAGTCTGCATGTGTTGCTGTGGATATCAGAGTCCAACCGTGAGCCAATCACCAAACAGAGTGGTGGACATGTGACAGGCCGTTCAAACTCTAATAATGCCCACTGCGTGGGATGCCTCCCTTCGGCTTCTCCCTGGCCAGTCAAATACTCCTCCTGGTGGCAAAACTCCCAGTCAAATGAGAAAGCCTCTGCGCTCTGCTCTGTAGGAGACGCTGCTCCTGAGTCAGCACTTAGAGAAGCCCGGCTGAAGAATAACACGCGTGCCATGACCGTTTCATGTCCAACGGTGATGTGGAATTTTGCACGGCTGCTAAGTGCACCACGGTAGTACTCGATCTTCCGTACAGAAATAATGGCGGCATGAATGGTATGCAGTGAACCAGGTGTACACACCACCCCTCTCTCCAACATCTTTGGGTCAAACTGTGTGACACACACGCCGACCCGATCTCCTTGTATCGCACTAGGAACTGGCTTACGGAACATCTGGATCGACTTCACCTTACGAGTCACCTAAGGATCACATCAAGCCCACAATGATAAGGAATGTTTCTAATTACCCTTAAAAACACATATTCTGATATTTAAGAGGAGTTTATTTAGTGTTTGAGTCATCCTCAGTTATCTTAAGGTATTCAAAAGTGGTGTGCTGGAATGTTTTTGCAGATCTGTCTCTTAGTTTATAGACACATGTATGCTGGAATATTCTGAAAAACAGGAAACACTGAATACTCATCTTGCACTCATTGGAAAGTACTAAATTTTAGAACCCGTTTTTCTAAGAGTGTGGAAACTCTGGGACCCACAATCCAGATGTGCGCTGTATGAATGTGTGTACCTTGAGTGCAGGTATCTCTAGAGTGTCATTGACACGCAGTGCCCCCTGCAGGATGGTGCCTGTAATGACTGTTCCCTGGCCACGGATGGAGAAACAATGATCCACTGCCAGTAGCAGAGAACCAGATGGGTCTCTCTGAGGTAGGAACGCCTGGGATTTTAGCAGCTACACAAACAACAAACACAAAATACTTTATATGCTGTTAGTCAAATGCTGAGTCCAGATCCTAACACACCAAACTCAGGTAGTCAAGAAGATAAATAGTTAAACTGTGTTAAAGCAATAGTGCACCCAAATATGAACATTCTGTCAGCAATTACTCACCCTCATGTCGTTCCAAACCCATAAGACTTTCGTTCATCTTCGGAAGACAAACGAAGACATTTTAATGAAACCCGGGAGATCTCTGTCCTTCCATTTACAGTCCATGTAAACAAAACTTTCATGCGCCGAACGTCCGCTCTTGTGTTCTCATGATACAACGGGACATGGCAGAGGAAGAGGAACTCAAATTGAGTCACATAGAACAATCTTTGTAACAAAGATGTCTGCAGATTTCGACACAGAGGAGGACTTGCATTTTTCAGTCCGCCCTCACGTCAAGACAACACGCATGTGCTGTGGTTCTCTCGTCAACGCGTGATATTTTGTGAATAGAGACTTATTTTTAGTTTTTTTGTGCACACAAACCATTTGTATCTATTTATAAAATTGGGATTAAACCACTGGAGTCACATGAATTACGTTTACAATGCCTTTAGGAACTTTTTGAGCTTGAAAGTTTTGGTTACTTGGACTGTAAATAGAGGGACAGAAATCTCCCAGGTTTCATTAAAAATGTCTTCATTTGTGTCCCGAAGACGAACAAAAGTCTTATGGGTTTGGAACGACATGAGGGTGAGTAATTGATGACAGAATTTTCATTTTTTGGTGAGCTATCCCTTTAAGGACAAATTTACCAAATGCTCTCACCTCTATGAGCTCAGTGATTCCCTGTGCTTCCGCTGTGTCTGGAGCCTCAGGTCCCCCTGGCTTTGCTGCCACGGCAATGACCGGGCAACCTTTAAATCTACTCAACCATCAAATCAAAACAGCAATGATGACAACTGATTTATAATGATTCTGATTTATAATAGTATTGTCAGCAATTTCAGAAATTGTTGTGAAAAATCTCCATTTAATACACTGCCATATTGAAACAATTATATGTATATATACACATGACATGCTAACGCTTAACTAGATACATGATTGCACGTCTGTTAGTGTGCACCTAGTGTTTTCCAAGGTTTTGTGCATCCTCTTGGTCATCTTCTCAATGGCACTCTGTCTCTTGTCACTGGGCAACAGGTCCGTTTTATTGAGGATGACGATCATGTGTGAACAGGTGAGCTGACCAATCAGGAGGCACTCTGCTGTTTGCGTCTGCATACCTTTCACAACGTCGACCACTAACAACATCAGGTCAATGATCTGAGCCCCTAAAAATACACAATAATTGTTGTTCAAATGTGAAACTATGAACACGCACACCTTTGAGATAAAAGAATACGAGAAAGAGACAGAAAGCGCTTAGGTAAACAAACCCATCACTCTGGAGAGAGGAAACGTTTGTCTGAAAAGTTACAGCTTTATTCGATCTCATATGCTCACCGAACACACAGTCAAACTTTGTTAGTGCTATTGACTTTCTCCTCTCTCAGGGCTGGGAACCTGGGGCCTGATGAATTCAACTGCAACGTCTATGCACCTTTTTTCTTGTTATGCATCTTTTGTGCCACCTTCTGGTCATAACTGAAAGTGCATGGGATTGGAATAGTTGCTTTATCCTAAAATTCAACCAGGTCCGTTTTGTGCGTAGAACCAGCATACGTTTTAAGCACAAAACATAAATTGTTCACACTTTAATCCATGTCACACTTCCGATAATAGTTTGGAGCAGAAGTATTGTAAAGGCCAATCAATCTCGATCATGAGCAGCAGACGATATATCCTCTTTCTAAAGAAAACTGTCAGCTTCAACTGACAGTTAAAGATTTAACACTTGACAACAATAATTCACTGTTCCAAGCTAATCAGTCAGGAATACACCCAGTATTTGGTTATCGTTGAAAAGTTCTGCATGTGAAGTTTGGTTGGATTTGCGTGCTGGAACTTACTCACCGCCAATGATGGTGCGAATGAGGGAGGCATGTCCTGGACAGTCCACCAGCGTGAACTGCAGACTGTCGTATTCCCCACAGCTCTGCCTCATGTGCTCAGGCAGGGGAACAGTGAAGGCGCTGAATCCCAGGTCCAATGTAATGCCACGCTCTTTGGACTGCGGGTTCTTGTCGAAGGCCGCCGTGGACGCGGTGCTGCTCAGAGCTCGAGCCAGAGACGTCTTTCCGCTGTCCACATGTCCCAGCACGCCCAGGTTAAAGTTCAGAATTCTGGGGAGACTGTCCCCAGGTGTCGGCTCGGGATCTGCCATATTCCAAGAGATCTGCGACTGTGACAGCGAAGTGATCTCGTTCAGTCAGTCAGCGAACAGACTTTGATCTGACACCAACTAATATTGTCCTGTTGCAGATTTATTTTTATATAAACGGAAAACAAAATGATGTTAACAATATAGTCTTCCTGGTTTGTTATCTGATTAAATGTTTCGTTTTAATTTCACGCCAACAAAAAAATACGTTAGTTCACAACACGGGCCAAGCTTGCGCTAAAAGTTTTGTAATTTGACAGATTCACTTCCTGAGTCACCATAAAATGTTTCCGGCTGCAACTATGCTTCAGAGTATTCAGGTTCTAAATAGATTTAGATCGATATGTTAGATCTTTCCGTGCAACAAGTCTATTAAAATGAGTTAATAAATATCAAATGTGATATAGAGTATTAACACGTTTGCGCGGTCATCGTTAAAAACAGATTATAAGTTAAGAAACAATAGTTGTTTTTATATTTATAGATCTATATTTGAAATAAGAGAGATGTGTCGTGTGCATAGAGTTTATTCAAAAAACTTGCATGGAAGATATTTTGGTCATTCTTGTGCGTAATTTAACACAAATTGAAATAAAAAAAAATAACAACGCTGTTTTCAACTGGAATAAAGTTGGTTGGACGTTCGATATTTGCGGGTATGCGGAAATCAAGGGACCGTCTCTAAAATCACATACGACATTGTTAAACACGATTCTAACTTCAATAGCATTTGACGGGAATGACTTACAGTCGTATAACCAGCTGTAAAGTGTTCATCTAGGTGTCAGCTATAATGCACACCTCTTAGATTTTTGACATTTAACCAAATAAACTATTAAATCATATATAAATTTTGTCATGTGTTTTATTACTGCATGGGCTCATACATGAAATATACCATTATTTAAAGCTCAATAGCATTTGAAGAGAATGATGTACCGTCACACAACCAGCTATAAAGTGTTCATCTAGGTGTCAGATATGATGCACACCTTTTAGATTTTTCATATTTATTAAAATGAGCTATTAAATCACATTTAAATTTGACATGTATTTCACTGCAGAATGGGCCCATACACAAAATTTACCATTATTTAAAGCTCAATAGCATTTGAAGGGAATGATGTACAGTCAAACAAACAACTGTAAAGTGTTCATCTAGGTGTCAGGTATGACACACACCTTTTAGATTTTTGATATTTATCAAAATAAGCCATTAAATCATATGTTCATTAGACATGTATGAATATATATGCATATATTAACATATATATATATATATGTTAAACCGTTGTATGGTCTTGGCCACCGTGCTGCAGCTCAGCGTCAGGGTCAGGGACTTGGCAATCTTCTTATAGCCTAGGCCATCTTTGTGTAGAGCAACAATTCTTTGCTTCAGATCCTCAGAGAGTTCTTTGCCATGAGATGCCATGTTGAACTTCCAGTGACCAGTACACTAACAAGTCACATGACACCGGGGAGGGAAAATGGCTAATTGGGCCCAATTTGGACATTTTCACTTAGGGGTGTACTCACTTTTGTTGCCAGCGGTTTAGACATTAATGGCTGTGTCTTGAGTTATTTTGAGAGGACAGCAAATTTACACTGTTACACAAGCTGTACACTCACTACTTTACATTGTAGCAAAGTGTCATTTCTTCAGTGTTGTCACATGAAAAGATATAATCAAATATTTCAAATATTTCAAATCAAATATTAAGAAAAAACGTGTATATTATATATAAATTAAATTTACATATATATGTGTTTGTGTGTGTGTGTGTGTGTGTGTGTGTGTATATATATATATATATATATATATATATATATATATATATATATATATATAATTTAATTAATAGGACATCTATTTTTTGAAGAAAACCATTCAAGCCAGTACGGGTCATTTTGACCCCCTTTATGCATTCTTGAAGGTTTTTTTGGTTCATGCATTGTAGGGTTAAATATCAAAAATCTAAAAGGTGTTTCTCATACCTGACACCTAGTCGAACACTTTCCAGTTGGTTGTGTGACTGTACATCATTCCCTTCAAATGCTATTGAAGTTAGAAACGTGTATAACAATGTCGTATGTAACTTTAGAGACGGTCCCTTAATTTCCGCATATCCGCGAATATCGAACGTCAAACCAATTTTACTCCAGTGCTGTTTCAGTACGACTCTTCAACCCCGCACACAAAGGAGCGAATCGATTGAGCTTCCTTCCAGATAGACACTGAAATCATCCAATCGGCACAGACTTAAGAGGACTCTTGGCCAATGACCACACGGCGCACTGTAAAAGAGGCTTACCTCCAGAAATTTCCTTGGTAACCCGCTTGGAAACGAGTTTCCTCGTGTGTTTGTAATCGCGCCGATTTCAACGGCAAACGCAGGTGGCTGGGGTTCAGAGCAGGTTTACTTGCTACCGTGAAGCGTTTGGATTCGAGATAAAGTCATGAAGATTGAGGAGGTGAAAAGCACAACGAAGACCCAGCGCATTGCGTCTCACAGCCATGTGAAAGGTCTCGGGCTAGACGACGCCGGCAATGCTAAGCAGACTGCGTCCGGCCTTGTGGGCCAGGAGACCGCTAGAGAGGTAGCTAGCTCTGCTAACTAGCTAATGTTAGCTAACGCGGCTCAGCCAGTCTGATGAATGAATAAACTGAAAACATCTACAACAAATACTTTTTGACATTTGTCTCAGTTTGCTTACCAAGTGTTGTTTTGTCTTAACTTTTTATTTTAACTTTAACGTAATATTGACTTTGTTGAATAGTTCTAACTTTAATAAGCAGGACACGTTAAACAGGCAGGAAAGAAGAAACCTACAGAACAGACAAATCTTCTGTTTCTTCTCTGAACCCTGCTGCTTCTCTTAACAGGTTAATGAGGAGTTGAATATTAAACTTGAGAACATGGAGAATAAAACTGCACTGTACTGTGATATGAAACAGAAGCAGAACACACTTAGGGAATGACCTGTGTTCCTCAGTTTAGAGATAGTTAATGTGTGTAGGCAAACTTTCTCTCTAATAACCGGTACAAATTGTTTTTCCAGGCCTGTGGCATCATTGTGGAGCTGATTCGTTTGAAAAAGATGGCTGGCCGAGCTGTCCTACTGGCAGGGCCACCTGGAACCGGAAAGGTAACACTTTTCTCCTTCTTCATGTGATGCATTAAACTGAAATCTTCTCATATTCAAATCGGTAGAACGATTTTTCGAGAGAATATGTTGTGGGGTTGGTTGTAGAAATGATACGTGTGTTTAAACAACTATTTGTGCCAAACAGACTGCTTTAGCGTTGGCCATGGCGCAGGAGCTGGGGAATAAGGTACCGTTCTGTCCCATGGTGGGCAGTGAAGTGTATTCTTCAGAGATCAAGAAGACAGAGGTGCTGATGGAGAACTTCAGGAGAGCTATTGGTGAGGCTACACATCCATACACTAGCATAAGAGTCGGGGTTTCACTATAGATAGGTCTACACACAACTGACCACATATTAGACCAGGGGTACTCAAATCTACATCTTTGTGATCCACTTACCAAGTTTCCACTGACCTGAAGGTCCACACATTAGGACGATTGAGCAAGTGTATGCTCTGTTCTTTTTTTTCTTTTTTTAAATTTTATTTAATTAAAAAAACAAAACTATAATACGACCTGTTACTCGAAATGATTCTCTCATCTCGTTAAGTTTTTTTTGCTTCTCACCTCCGTGCTCTGTGGATAATGTTGCTCAAAATACATGTGCTTTATTTCATAGTGGCGCTTCATGTTACCACTCTTAACAATCGCCACTGTCTTGTTGCAAATTAAGCACGTAGGTTTGGTGTTTCCGTTAGAGAGTAGAAATGCATACTGATCTGTTCAGTCATCTTTAACCATGTCAAGCGTTGTTACGTTCGAACAAGATAGTGTGGAAATATACAGCATTGTCATAGTGATGTTGTTACACTGCTCTGATTGGACGATGTTGTCACATGCCAACAGTGAAGAACAGAATGGGAGTGAAAGTACTAAAGTACTGGCTATCTTTTCGCTTGTTCATAAGATTCTGTTTCAGACATTTAACAAGCTAGTTTAAAGGGCCATTCACACTAAGTTATACATGCATGCTTAAACAATCGAGTAGCCAGGTGTCAGGTGACTAGCGCTGAGATTTAGGTATCGGTCCAGAATGGACTGTCCTTCGGCCCGAATCCGGACATTGCTAATAGTTAAATAATATATTACAGCTAACTCCTGTAATAAAACTATACTGTGAGGATTGTTCTTGTGCACATATATACATTTGCACTTTTTGTTACCCACCTGAATACTCGCATGCGCACACAGTTACCTGATACTAACAACTAACAATGGCTAGCATGTGATAATATCTGCAAACCTACGGGGCTAAACAGTCTACTGCTGCAACAAACTGCGATTATTGACATCACAGGATTTTACCCAGTTTTTTAATTCTTTTTTTTTTTTTTTGAATCAGAATGTAGGAAATTCCACCCAGTACTAAATTCTGCTGTTTGCAAAAAAGTCTCTGTGACTTTCTTCAAAACTGAAAATCTGTTTCAAATTCATATAATCTGCATTCTTTTCCCACATCCCAAAAACAATCATAATAAAACTTACTTAGAAGCCCATTTGTTGGTATAAAAAGACCAAAAAAATGCTCTTTTTGACATTTTTCTTTAGTTTTTTTTTTTCTAGCATGAAATTATATAAAATTACTGCACGTCTTGTTATTGTCTGTTATAATTTTTATTTCGGAGAGAGAATTTTTTATTTTTAATAGTAGCGTATTCTATTACCAAATGTTTCTTTATACCAGCTAAAGGATGAGTTTTATATTAATGCGTAATGTAGGACTGCGAATTAAGGAGACTAAGGAAGTGTATGAAGGCGAGGTGACAGAGCTGACCCCATGTGAGACGGAGAATCCAATGGGTGGCTACGGCAAAACCATCAGTCACGTCATCATCGGCCTAAAGACGGCGAAGGGCACCAAACAGCTGAAGGTATGCATAAAAATAAATAAATAAATAAGTCCTGTGGGAATGGCAGTTAACGATGCGAGATGCGTCTGATGTCTAGACATGTGTTTCGTTTCTGTGTGACGCAGCTCGATCCCAGTATCTATGAGAGCCTACAGAAGGAGAGAGTGGAGGTTGGTGATGTCATCTACATTGAAGCTAACAGTGGAGCAGTAAAGGTAAGGACAACACACAACCTGTTGCTGTCTCTCCTGAACACTCACTGGTTTAGGGTGTTGAGGCAGTGCATGTGTATTAGACAACTAGCACAAGAGACTTTTGTACGTCATACTGTTGACATACACACCAGTAGACATTGTAGCACGGACCCACAGATTTCCAGCGCAGCCTTATACACTTCAGCACTGCAGAGATTGTAACGATTCCTTCTTAAAACGCCTGAGAACTTTGCAAAGAAGTACTTGAAGCAAAACAAACAGAGGGCATACGCTTGTTCATGTATCTACTCATTATATTGCAGGGTGTCTCACCATTTCCCCAACTGCGTTATTAACATATGTTCCCCGCGTCATGTTCGGAGCTGTAATCGGTCACTCTGTAATCACCCTGTGCTGTGATTGGTCCACAGAGACAAGGGCGCTGCGACACCTTTGCAACAGAGTTTGACTTGGAGGCTGAAGAATACGTTCCCTTGCCCAAAGGAGATGTACACAAGAAGAAAGAGATTATACAAGATGTTACGCTACACGACCTGGATATAGCTAATGCACGCCCTCAGGTACACACACACAATAATCTAAACATGTGGTAAATGTAAATGACTTTTCTTTTTTCTATATAAATAATGAGGCGTTATTAATAACAAATTATAATGAATTTTTTAAACTTAGGCACATTGACTACTGTATTTTTGAAACCGTCTAAGACTGCTGTATACGATTAAGATGTAGTGTCACATTCTGACTGTGCTTTAGGGAGGTCAGGACATCCTTTCTATGATGGGGCAGCTAATGAAAGCCAAAAAGACCGAGATCACAGGTAAGACACACGCGCACACGCACGTTTTGATGACTGATTTGAATCCAGATGCATTCCAACGTTCAGGTTTATTGAGCGGGTTTCATATTCGAGCACATGCATGTTAATATGGTATGTGCTTTTATAGATAAGCTACGAGGGGAGATCAACAAGGTAGTGAACAGGTACATAGATCAAGGTGTAGCAGAACTCGTGCCTGGTGTTCTGTTCATCGATGAGGTTCATATGCTGGATGTTGAGTGTTTCACTTACCTGCACCGAGCTCTGGAGAGCTCCATCTCCCCAATAGTAGTGTTCGCATCCAACCGAGGAAACTGTCTCATCAGGTAGGATTCCTTTTAATTGAAGTATTGTAAAGCCACTCACTAGCACGCAGTATTTTTGTGATTGCAAAATAATTTTTTTTTTTTTTTTTTTTTTTTTTTTTTTTAGAGGGACGGAGGACATTAACTCTCCTCATGGAATACCTCTTGATCTGTTGGATCGAATTATGATCATCAAAACCGTTCTGTATACTCCTCAAGAAATGAAACAGGTGAATGTGTGGAAAAAACAAAGAGACAAGAACAAAGACTCTCAACTGTGCTTGTGCTAATTTCAGTCTGTTTGTCTGTAGATTATTAAGATCCGATCTCAGACAGAAGGCATAAACATCAGCGAGGAGGCTTTAAGTCACCTGGGAGAGATTGGCACTAAGACCACCCTCAGGTATCATTCCGTATCATTCGTATTAGCCAGTTGACTGATCATTAGTTAGGGGAAACTGGTGGAATATTTATAATCGTTAACAGGATTTCTTTTAGAATTTAGTAGGTTTGTGTTATCTGTACTGGAACAGTATACTATTTATTCACACCTTTTATCATGCAATATCACCACCCGTATTCCTACTTCTTTAATAGGTCATAGTTTTATGTCATCATAACACTCAAAACAGTTTATAATGTACTTAAAGCACTGAATTATTTTTGCGAACAATTGTGTGTGTGTGTGTGTGTGTGTGTGTGTGTAGGTATGCTGCACAGCTTTTAACTCCTGCCAGTTTGCTGGCGCGAGTTCAGGGGAAAGAAGTTGTAGAAAGAGAACAAGTGGAAGAAATTAATGAGCTCTTTTATGACGCCAAGTCTTCTGCAAAGATCCTTCAGGACCAGCACACCAAGTTCATGAAGTAACTCCCTCTCACTCAGCACTCGCTTGTTTTCTGTTTCACTGGCCCCACAGTTCTTAAACCAGTTCAGGTAAAATGCCGTGCAGGACAGCAAAGCCACAACAACCACAGTACATCTTATAAAAGATTACTACAAATGGGAATAAGAATTGTTAAATAAGAATAATATTGTCCTTCCAGAGAGTTTTTCTTTACCTTACTTGTATGTCCATAGTTTTTGCCTGATCGTTTTTGTTTTTATTTTTTTGTCTTTTTTTTCATGTTTTTGTTTTCCAGAAAAATAAATTTTAAGAATTTAAATGAATAATGTATGTCCTCCTTTTTTCATATTTTGTTTCACATCTGGTGCTGCACCTCACCTTCTGGTTCAGTATTCAACCGCAGTGTAGGAAATTCTTGCAAAACTGAATACGTTATGCTGTAGTTGTGTAAAGAGACACACAAATATATATTTTTTAAAAAGCATTGGTCCTACAAAAGTTGCCTGAAATCACATCATGTATAACTTTCAGAAAAGTTGTTTCAACCATTTTTATTCAACCTTCTATTTCAGTACTTACAATACAGATTGTGAAAGTAAGTAAATCTGAATGATTTTCCATGTTACTTTTTCCTGGGTTTGTTGAAGACGGTCTCTCCTCCTGATCGAACGGTACTGAACACGGATGGAGCGGCTTTCCCCTCACGTTCTGCGTGGCAGGAGATAAACACAAGTTAATAGCTGCTGAAGGCAGGATGACTTTATTAACAACATTCTACAGAAGTCTAAATTACAAATGGGCTGAATGTTCACGATCACATATGTAACATATGAGTTAATTTACATTTCTGTAACGTTTAGCTTTCACTAGTCCTGTAAACGCAAGATTCTGTGATGATGAGAACGAGTGCTCCTTCACTGAGGTGGAGGAGTCGCTAGAGACTAATTCGTAAACACATTTGTCTCTCCACAGGGAGTATTTGTGTGTCTGTGTGCCCTGGTTTTGAGACCCTCTGTTACTTTATATGGAGTGGAAACACCAGCAAACCCAAGGCATGCACACAGAGACATATTTTGCATCCTACCAAGCAAGCACTTCTGTTCTTATTCTTCTCTTTGGTCCAACACACACACACAGAGCTTGTGTTACTGTACTGACAGGGTCATCGCTCCACTCACCACATTCCTCCATCACTTCAAAGGTCTTACTCTTCACCGTAGTCCCAGACGCCAGCTTATCTTTTGCCTGAATCAGGTCCTCATTCCTCACCTCCGGCCTCTTTATCTTACCCTCCTCTCCCTCCTGCTGTAGCTGTAGGTGAAAAAAACAGAAATGCTACAGATCAGCAGCTGTTGATGATCAATCCATATCTCTAATAAGATCCTTTACACATACCTCAGACATGTTCAGGATCTTTCAACTGGTGCTCAAATCTAAACTTGTACTGCAGCCTCCCAGCTTCGGTTGGAGTCCTCCCTTGAACTTGATGTTTCCTTCCTTCCTTTAAACACACAAACCCCAGTGGACTATAATTGTGCTGGCCAAAGTATGAGTCAGACTGTTACTCCTCCCTTCTATCCCAGTTCACACGGTGATGTATATGATGGCTTTTCATTCCAACAGGTTTATATGGCTGTGAAAAGTATGTTGATGTGCCTTCAGGTGTATTTTGATTAGTGCTCCTGGATCTCTTTATAACGGTGTGTGTGCACACTTCAGTTCATCACATGTTTTTCATTTGTGCGATCTTGTTAGGTCATCAAGTGCACTCCCTTCCTCATTCCACTGAGATGACATACTGTATGTTTACACAAAACAAACTGTTTTTTTTTTTTAAAAGACTGAAGATCTAACAGATGTGAGATATTCTCTCATCCTCATCTGCTTCTCATCACTGTCATTAATCTGTGAGCTCAAGACATTACATCAGAGAAGTCTGAATGTGCAAATGTGCTATTAAGTATGGTTAAAACAGATAACAACTCATTGATGTGAACAATTTTATTATTTTAACAAAATGTTCTAACAAAATGTCACAATTTGCTCCCAGTAATACATTGTATGGTGTAGCCCATATCTTTGATAAAGGTGCAGTTTGTAATTTGTAAGTGTTTATAAACCTGTAATAATAATTTAATGCTCAAGATACTTTAGAAAGATGACATTTGCAATATGTTGTCACTTTTCTGGCTCAAGTCCCTCAAGTCTCAAATCCCACCATCAGCAGCTTCTAAACTTCTCAGCTCGGTCCCTTTTTCTTTTAAGGTGACTTACAAGGCATATCTCATTTCACCAAACTGCATGCAGGTGATTGGGAGTAAGGCAATGTCAATGTTTCCAATGGAGCTGGCAACACAGGCAGCAGCAGGCTCTAAAAATTACAAACTGCTCCTTCAATTTAGGTAATTATTATCTGAATTATGGTTTATTATAAATATCAGGGACTTAGTGGAATATAATATCATTATAATTATAATAAACTGTTATCAGGTAAGAACAAAAGATGTATTATTAAAAAAAATATCAACTACATTGTCATAAACCATTTATATTATTCGTTGTAATACCCACAACAGTGTCCATCTATTAAACATTTCTCAAGCTAGAATGTTGTTTTTTTTTATTTCCATAATCCTGCCTTTGTAACAGATGGGATATCTTAATGTCTAAAAAGGAAAAAGTGATCTGTTTGTGCATTCGTATTGACTGTAAACACAAAACTGACTGTAAACACAAACTTGTTGTAAAATAGTACATTCTGTAGCATCAGATTTTAAAATAGAAACTGATTTGTTTTTTAATATTCCCATAATAAAGCAACGTACAAGTTTCTAAACACAGCAACCGCCCTGAAGCAAAGAATTATAATGTGGATATTTGTGGATTATCTGCCTAGTTCTGACAGATGCCTAAATTCATCAAGGCAACACATGGTCCAACACCAAACTGACAGGTCCCGTTGATTGTTTGATGAGGTAAGCTCATGTGTGTTTTTTGCTGTATTTGGGTAGTAGCTGAGTTCTGATGAACTGAACAAGTCTCGTTTCTGTAAGAAACACCACTGTGACTACAACCAGTAAACAAACTGCTCCGATGGAGATGTGCACCAGCCTCAGCAGCCAGCCACTGTCACAACACAGTGTACGCTGAAATACAGAGAAGAAAAAATTAAATGTAATGATCTTGTATAACAGCTCTGCCCAGAATATTATTTATTTTTTGTTAGCTTTACCTCTGAGATGGCTGTCAGGATGGAACTTATTGTGAGGACAATTAAGAGTGCAGGATGTGGGCGGAGACCTGACAGAGGGGTGTGGTCACTGTGCTTGAAGTAGCGGTGTATGTAAATAAGGCTATGGATAATTCGCAAAGCCATGTTGCAACAGTTTGCTAGGATGAAGCCGACGCCCCCAAACAGCCAAGTCAGCCAATAGGAAAGCAGCAGGAAGGAGGCGGATAGTCCCAGCATAACCAGGTTATACCTACGAAACAAAGAGGCCTTTAATTCAAGACATAATCCCACAAATAAATCTTTAAATATAAGAAAACGGCTATAAGCAATTTGTATTTTGACTGCAGTACAGGACAGATACATCAAAAAATTTAAATGGATGCTTACATGCAAGCAATATATTAAAATGACACACTAACCTGTCTACCTCCTCCTTACTCATGGCAGCAAAAACAAAACACTCTGTTACACCATTAACAGCTAAAAGCATTACGTAAAAACTGTAACAGCGTAAAAGAGAGGGACCTGAAGAAAACAAACACACACACACACACACACATATATATAATAACATTAGATAGTAAAATGCATATGCATATCAATGGCTTTCAAAATAGTATGACTGAATCAATTAATGTTCAAATATGCCTCAGAAATGAATTTATCAGCATTCACATATATTAATAATTTTCTGCAGAATTATGGAATGGTTTATTTCATGTAAGTTTTACCTGTTCCACTGCTCAGAAGTTCCCCTCCATACATATCAAGGGCCAGGTGGGAGTAGGAGTAACCAAACGCAGTGATAATCAGACCGATCAGAAAAACCAGCTTCAGCAGGCATTCCAGTACATCAGCTGCGATAGAGACCTCCTCCTGCAGACCAGACAACATTCATCAGTCACCCAAGATCTTATATGAGTGATTAATGGACTGAAGGGCAGGTGTGTGATCAGAGGTACGAACTTGTTTCTGATGCTGTATGTCACGTCCGCGCTCTAACACATTGGCGAAGAATACATAGAAGCTCTCTTCAATAGGGAGGAAGAGAAATCGAGCCACCATTGAGCCAAGATTATTCACTATATCATACACCCCTAAATAAGAAAACAGGGATAAAGGAAATGAGTCTAACACAGAATATAAAAGGTGTTCATTTTCATTTAAGTCCTGAATAACGTACTCACCCTGGTCTCCAAAATTTAGCACATTCAGAAAGGTCATCACGTAACGCTCGCCTGCGAAATGAATGTGAGCAGAACATGTTCAGAATGACACAAAGCACACAAGTAGAATAGGAAATGTTCGTGTATAATACCTTCTGTGAGAATCTGTTTGAGGAAAGATTGTTTGAAGAAACTCCAAGTCAGTGTGGCGAGCTTCCAGTTAATCAGTGGCTACACACACATACACAAACACAGATTTTTGCAGAAAACCTGCCAACCATTGGCATGTTTGCATTTTTAAAATATCGCATTAAATATCCAAACCCTAAATTACTGAATTTACTGAATTGTCTTCTTCTATTCAGGAAAAGGGTTCTAGCATGTCATCTCTGACGCGTCCAGTGCATAGAAATAATTCTTAATTGGAAAAACAATATAGATTTTAAATGATGTCAATTTAGGCTTATTTCAGAGGTCAGAAAATAACTGGCACCTGTCCGTTCATTCTGGTGGGCAGCAGCTCTGAGATGTGGCGCAGCGGAAAGCGCTTCTTCTCTGCTTCCTCTGAACCCAGGAAATGCATGAAGTAGGCAATGTAGCAAAGACACAAGAACCCTGCATATACACACTAAAACACAAACATTCATACAGGAGATATACAGGTGTAAAAATTAATTTATATTGTAGAATAAAATTAGGATATTGTGGGAAAAGTAATTTTTTCCCGGTAATTTAATTCAAAAAGTGGAACTTTCATATTTTCTAGATTCATTACACATAAAGTGAAACATTTCAAGGCTTTTTTTTTTTTTTTTTTAAATCTTGTTGATTACGGCTTACAGTTCATGGAAATAAAAAATCCGCTATCTCAAAAATATTAGAATAAATAATTTATAACATAGAAATGTCGGACTCATGAACAATAACATTAGCCAATGTGAGAAAGTCCTTCGTGACCTCACAGACTATTACACGTCTTGATGTTGGAGTGATCTTTGTTAGTCAACCACTCCTGGGAAGGGTAACAATGGTTCTTAAAATTCCTCCATTTGTACACAATCTGTTTAAACACACACACACACTTACCTGGGCAGCAGAGAATATATAGAGACCCCACTGGGGAGCAGAAACCACCATCATCATGGTGACAAGACACTTAGCAATTATTGCTAGACTTTCTGCAATCACCTATTCAGAACACAAGCATGTACACAATTTACTTTGATTAGACATATGCTAATTTATTTGTAGGTTAACTTTACCGACACAATAAACTATTTAGATACTTTTTTTTTTTTAACCTTTAAGCGAACAAGCATATGAGCATGAGCAAGAACCCAGAGAGGCTCAGCGAGCAACTCGGTTAGAGCAGCCATGCAGAAGAGTCCCACAGCAGGTCCATAATGTGGGACAGTGTGAGGGTCTGGAGCCTGCAGTAGCCACAGCCACACGCACACCAGTAACACACCCCAGAGACAGCCAAGTGGCAACCTGAGGAGCAAGAAGAGTGGGAGGGTCTTCTTGTATTATTTATGTATTAATTAGTGCTGTTACCTCACAGTTCTATGATCTGCACTTTCCTATGTGTTTTCTGGTTTCCTCCCACCTCCCAAAAACATGTCAGCAGGTGGTGTGTTTGCCCTAGGTGTCTAAGAGTGTGTCCATTGTGCCTCACACACAGCACTCACTATTGTTGCTGTTATAGTTCCTGTTATATGTTTTATTTAATAGGACAAGGGAGTCTGCTTACGTAAGCCATAACAGGTTAATAACCTGTCTCCAATTACGCCCCGCCCCTTCTCCGCTTAGACACGCCCTCCTGAACGCCTCTCTGGACAGGAAAACCAGTGTGGAGTACAGCAGCGTCAACCTGCACCATAAACAGTGCTATGAGTTTCACAACAAATGTAACACCACAAAGAAACCAAGAACACGCCATAGCATAATATCGACATACCTTACGTTTACCACGCCTATTAACTCCTTGGACACGAAGCGCAGTGTGAACGCGTTCAGGAAGAAAGTAAGCACCCGGAACATAACCTAAATAAAATATCAACCCAAAGCCACGAGTCACATTAACTCAGGTCTACCGACATGCAGTGGTGTATCCAGATATGTGTACATACCTGAAGCAGGACGTTGTACGATGCAAGAGTTGATGCACTCCTGAGTGCGTCTTCGGAGCCCATGATCCAGTTTACAACTCTCAGGTAAAGAGCCAAGAAACTTCAATTACATAAACAGCTCGTGAAAAACACGAATCATAGCAATCTTTGGTCACCAATATTTTCCCACACATTAGGACATACACTGTTAGTCCAGTAACCACTGTCTGAATGCATAGAGAACACTTATAATACAGTAGACATGCAGGCAAATCAATGACTGTAGTTATTTGGCAAGATACGCTTTAGTTCCTGGTTACGGACAACCATTTCATAATAAAAGTCACGAGACGCCTTAAACGGAACTGAAACATTACACAATGTAGAATTTGTCAATATAATTTGTCAGATGTGAAATGCAGCCTGCGGTATAGGATTGGCTGTGTTTCTCCGAACGGTATATGATACTTTTATTTTGACGTTTCGTGTGAGCAAACTTAAACAGGAAACGTGCGGTGTGCAGTTGAAAAACATGACTGAATCACAAACGACGTACAACTAAATATGTAATGCAAAAAAATATTGCTTGTAGAAAAGTTGTAGTAGTGCTGCTATACAGAGTAGGGAGTCATGAGGGGTGAAATGAAACAGAAGTCACCTCCACACCATTAAATGTCCGGGTAAGTTACATAAAAACACTACAACATGCAGTGTCAGTGGGGTTTTTTAAAAATCTATTATTATTCTGTATGTAATTGTCATTCGTTTGTTTATTCTTCTCTTCAGTAAGTGCTTTATTCTGGTCGAGGTGGTGGTGGATCCAGAGCTTGTCCCGAGAACACTGGGCTAGAGGCAGGAATACACCCTGGATCCATTGCAGGGCAACATGAACAAACATTCCAGATGTTTCCATGACATTTCCCGAATCGATATCGTTTCCTTTTATTGAAGATCGATTAAATCGGAGAATCGATATTTGTCCCCCCCATCCCTAATATTTACCAAGTGTGCCAATAGTGGAGGGCACTGTATATTACAGAGAAACTGAAAAGCACAAATATGTACATGGTTTTAAATTGCTACTATACAAATGATAAGGTATTAAAACAAGCACATTAATATAAACTTGAGTTGTCTTGCAGCTGGTATTGCTGTCAGTAATTAATCAACACCTTTTGACTAATCAGATTCGAGTATTCAACACTGCCGTGGTATGATTTTTTTTAACACAGGGTATTTTACTTTATAAAATAAAACAGACCACATGACAAGCAAAAAATAAACAGTGCTAACACAAAGTATATTATCCACATGAATATTATCACTGTATTTTTGTTTGTACCATACAAGCTATGCTGTTGGTTTATGACTATGAAACAGTGATTTTTTTTTCTCCACTCCTAACTCAGATGTTGCCTTTTCTTTCAGCTTATTTGTGTCTGTAGCCTTGCTATAGGGAGACAAAGGGAAAATGGTGGTCTCCGCAGACATTTTCATCTCAACAGCTCAGAGGTTTCTCTGTTGTGGGAAGAAGAGACAAATTCCTCATTCATCATGTCTTGATATAGCTGTGCAAATCATTGCTGTTGATCTGGGCCTTAAACCGGCTGTTCTGTACGACCTTAACGGCGCATGTGCAGAACAGATCCAGCGATATGTCATCTCACTGCAGGAGGCTGGAGCACTGACCACAACACTCCAGATATTCTCCATCAATGGAAATTGTCTTGTTATGAACTCTAATCTGATGAAGGAACATTTGAGTGAAGTGCTTATGAAAAAGAGCCTCCTCGCTGTTGATGTGTCTCCAAGGATGGAGCAACCATCTCTGATTGTCATGGATAGCGGCACCAAACAAATGGTCAAAGACATGTTGGACTTTATTACGGACAAAGAGGACCAGCATCTGTCAGTCAGTGTGGTGGGAGAGGAGCTGTATGACCGGTGGAACTTGTGCACACTTTTTGGGATTCTCCTGGGCTATCCTGCTTCATATTGGTTTAATCAAGTGCAGAGCTTTGAGAACTGCCTGAGTATGACCCCGCTGGTGGTAAATAAGGTTTGGGTTTGCTGGCCAGTATGTGATACAAAGCACAGCAGTTGTCTTTACTCATTCAGTGTCCCTGAAGTGTTGTGGGCAGAAGTCGATACCTATATAAAAAACTGGGTGGAGCGCTTGAGAAGCCGATTTTGCAAACAGACCATTTTGACCGAACTCAGTATTTCAAAGGAAACAGTCATTTTGCCCACTGTAGCCCTGTGAGTGCTTGTGCTTTTATATGCCTGTAGTGCTCCAGAGCCTTCTTTATGTTCACAACAGCCCTGATGCCCTATTATACACACACACACACACACACACGCACACATTAAAGCAGACTGGCAGCTGCATTCATGATTTAGATTTTTTTTTTTGTTAAAAAAAAACAAAATCTTGGCCCAAATCTTTTCCGAAGATTTGGGCCAAGACGTGTCATGTGATGTCTTAACAACGCGTATTCAGCCAAAGCCCCCTTTTCGGAATATTTTGCTCCAAGTCATCCATTTAAAAAAATATTTTCTTGTAAATAAAATGTTAGTTTTCTAATGAAAGAAATGAATATGTTGGCACAGTTATATTTTTGTCTACAACACCGATTTCAAACATTTAATCACACATCTTCAGATCAAAAGGTTTTTAAGATCATGAGAAACATTTCAGTCACGCGTCTCCAAACTTTTGACTGGTAGTGTATGTATGTATTTATCAAAACATACCAAACCAACCACAATATTAACTACTTTAGCTAGGTTAGCTAGCCAGTTAGCATTAGGTCTAGGTTCTGTGACTAAACTATTCCAGATAACACATTGTTCTTTTGGCATATACCACAGGTTCAAGTTTATCCGAGCCTATTTAGTGAAATCTAACTCTCCCCAAATCCTTTTATTTATTTGATTATTTCCATTATATTTCTTTATATTTATTAAATCTTTCTTTTCTTTCATTGTAAATATGTTTTTTCCATTGTGTTGACAAATTTGACCTAAACCAGAAATAGCCATTGAACAGCAGTTTACAAGTCACATTTTAAAGTTCAGAGGTACAAGCCAAAATGCATACACGTATCTTAAATATTGAGTATTACTCAACAATGAGATAATGAGCTGTATGTCAGATGTGAGACTATTCAACCACGAATGTTTACCTCTGTATTATCATATGAATCCACCACAAAGGTTATTTTATATTTAAAACAGTACTTTAACATGTATTAAGGCTAATGTCAAGTGACCCATCAGTTAGTCCTATTTAGTAGGCCAATAACCTAATGAAAAACATTCCATTACTTCAGTTATAATAATAACAATACACATTTCTGACTTTCACTTGAGTTACCCTGAGTTAATAGAACAGTTTAAAAAAGGGAGTGACAGTTATCAAGTCTTATGGGGGGTCTCTCTGCATTGCCACCTAAAAACCCTCCACCCTCTTCATTTTCCTTTCATTCTTTTCAATCATGTGGGTTACACTAAATGAAACCAGCTAGATCATTTAAAACATGGCTATTGCACCCAATAATAGATAATGAAGTCAGTTTTGTATTGTCTTCATCATTGCAGTGAGGTAGAGTCCAGCAGTTTTCTAGAAGTCGTCATGTAAAGCTAACGGACAAGGTTTCTGAGTACCACTGAAAGTGCGGAAAATGTTGCATGCATTGGCTGTTCTTGGTCTCAGCTGGCACTGAGGATTGGGAGCACTTCTCCACATCGAGCACTCACTTTAAGCTCAGCAAGGTGGTCAGCTCTTGTAGGACCAATGTTCAGGATGGCCACTGGGAGTTGTCTGTCACTGGCTGCTAACAGGAAGCGGTACCCAGAATACACCTGGACATAACAGTAGAGCCGCATTTGATTAAGTACCAACCATGAAGTAATGGTTATACATATATGTATATGTATGTATATGTGTATATACACACACACGCACATAAAAACAGAATAAATGATCAACCAAATATAACGTGCAGATATATACATGATGCACTTAAAGAAATAACATCGTAACATGCTCTGTGATGTATAAAAATGCTGAGCATTTATGTTTGCCTTGAGACATTTAAATACTCTTATCTCTTACACTGACCATCATACTTCATTTTTTTTCCCTGTGGCATGTTTTTCAAAGACTGCTCTTAATGAATACCTTGGGAGAAAGGTCTTGGTGATTTTTTTTTCCACAGAAATGACCATATGAAACTTCTAGCATTTTTATTACACGTCAAAGAAGTGCAGCGTTTCAGTTGCAGTGTCACAGAGGGCAAACAGAGTCCATGAGTGCAAACTGAAGGCCTGAAGGTTTTCACTGTCAACCAAGGTGCAATCAATCAACAGTCTTTCTGCACTGCTTACAGAAGAACTTGTGAAATCTGCTTCAGGCCAATATCAGCTCTGATGATAATACCTAGTACTGAATCAATATTTCGCTTTCTGTTAATAAAAAGGGACAAAAACAGCATTAATGTTTCATGGTATCTCCGTGTACCTGTATAATGATAAAGCACTCTTAGTGCTCACCTGCAGTGAGGATCCAGCCACAAGCACAGCATCAGCCTCAGCCAGCTTGTCACGTATAAACTGCACAGTTGCATGGTCCACCATGTCACCAAAAAATGTCACAGCAGGCTTAAGGATGCCACCGCAGGACTGGCAAGAGGGAACCCTGAATTGCAGCACCTGTTCATCTTCCAACAACACATCTCCATCCGGTGCCACCTCGCCTGGGCTTGCCTCCCAGCCAGGGTTCAATTCAGCGAAATGCTTCTGCATCTCCTCCCGTACAGTCAGCTGCCCACAGCCCATGCACACCACCCTGACACACACACAGATACAAACACACACCAATGAACACTCTGCATCAAAACAGAATAAAGCCAAATAATAAAGTAGAATAAATGCGAGTTTCGAACCTTAAGCTTGGTTGGGTCAAACATATTTAATTCTAGTTACTGTTTATCCTGGAAATTTAGCAACTTTTTCAACTCAAAATAACCTAATAATATTAAACATTATGTTTACGAAATGAAACCTTATGTGCTCAGTTCAGTCACCTGCTATCATTATGATTTGCAAGCATGTTATAAGATTTTATGTGTAGTTCTGTAAAAACTGTCTATGTTGTTAATAATACAGGACTTTTACCATTTTTACAATTCCACTGTAATAATATAAAAATAAAAGCCTGGTCAACAGTCCATTCACTGCTAAGCAGTGAACTTTCCACCTAGACTACCTGTGTGAACAGCCATGAAGCTCAGTCAGTCTCTGGTGTCCTGCCTTTGAATGTAAAGCATCCACGTTTTGAGTGACAAGCCAGTGAACTTTGCCTTTCTCTGCCCAGTCCCTCAGGGCATAGTGAGCTGAATTTGGCAGGTGGGAAGAGAAAAGCGGCCAGCCCACATAATTGCGGGCCCAGTAGCGCTGCCGAGCCTTGGAACTGTACATGAACTCAGTGTGTTGAATTGGCCGGTGATTTGTGCGTGCGAAGAGCCCCACACGTTCTGAACGATAGTCAGGGATTCCTGACTCAGTCGATATTCCTGCTCCAGTTAACACAAAGAGACGTGAGGCTTGTGATACAAACGCCTGTAGCTGCTCCAAGGAGCGCCTGTCCACTGAGCTGCTGGGTGGAACGAACTTCCGCACGCTATCAGGACCTGAAGAAGCAGCACGTCTTCCCACTGCCACACACTGAGGCAGGGATCGCCATGGCAGCAGCATCTGTCAAGAACACAGTTAGGGCAAACGTTAATAAAATATCTATGGAAATCAGTGAGAGTAGCCAACGTTAACTGACATTGATTTGTACAACTTGATTATCAAATTTTGGCTTGTTGTAGGTCTGCAGGTCCTTCATTTGTAAACTGTACACGGATTTAGAGTGGCCAGAAATGTTCAAATTGTTCAAAATAATAGCCACAATCCACACATCAGATAGGAAAAGATTTCTAGAGGTAGTATATCCACCTTTCTATAGACCACACCATCAGTAAGACTAATTTTATCCTTATGCTATCGGTAAAACAGCGATCTCTCACAGCAAGTGTGAATGTGTTTGTAGTATGCAAACAAACAACTAACACCACCAAAATTGCAGAACAATCCCATAATGGAGAATGATGACGATTTCTAAGGCTTACAGGAGTAAACATGGACTAATTTAATCATACTATATAGTGGTAATGGATATCTATAATAATCTGACAGATATACACAGACATGTGGTTATTCATGGTAACAAAGCACAGAAATAAAGCACCTTGCTTTTCATATAAAACATTTGTGAGTGTAAATGGGAAAGCATGGAATAGCAGTTCTGGTGTCTTGATGTCCATGCAGTCACCTGGTGTAAAGTAGACTTAAATGGACCAAAAAAAGCTTCTAATAGGTGTGTAGGAATTGTCAAGTTTGGCTAGGGGCAGTGGTGGCTCAGTGGTGGCTCAGTGGTTAAGGCTTGAGCTACAGCTCAGAAGGTTGTGAGTTCAAATTCCAGCATGTCATGCTGTTGAGTCCTTGAGCAAGACCCTTAACTCTCATCTGCGTAGTTGTATCTTCTCAACAGATGTGGAGAAAAACATCAGCCAAATGAGCAAATGTACTTTTGAGGAACACACAGAGGTTTCCTCTCAGCAAGCCTGATTACTGCAGTCTCAAAAGGGCTTCATGTGAGAAAAAGACTTTGTTTTTTGGCAGTGTGCCACATGTATGTCTCCAGAACTGGTTTGGGCACATACTACAACAATTTAGAAACCATTATAAACAATATGTTCCTATTCCAGCTATAATATGAACTATTTTTATTTAAAAAAAATTAAATAAATAATTTTTTAAAAAAAATGACTACAAAGGCATCTGTGATCACAACATTTTCAATCAAAAAAGAAAGAATTTTTTGTTTATCGTTCATTTTGACAATAAATAAATAAACAAACAAATGAATAAATAAAAGAGAGGCATACATTAGTTTACAACATTGTTGTTGTGTGTTTTATTAACTTAAATAAACAGAAAGCACATAACCAGTAGGTTTTTTTAATGAAAATTTGTTTCATTGTAAAAAAAAAAAAAAGTTGTAAAAGTCCTTAACAGCAGTATTGTTTCTTTATTCTTTATTATTAAAGTCCAGACTCACACACAACCCAAATGTACAACCAGAACATTGTCATTTCCATTACTCCTAATGCACATTTCTGAATCGTCGTCTTATAAAGACAGGATAAGCTCACGATCAAACCCTGTGACAGCAGAGATCTTACGTGACTTACCAGCTTTGAGTAAATTTTCCACAAACCCATGAAGCTACAGAGCTCAGACCGCTGTGTTCATTACACAACACTGTACAGTGCTTATGTACTACTCGTGTGAGTCGAGTCAGTAGAATCACTTCCGTCTTGCAAATTATTACTGGTGTGAAAAAGAAACATCCCACAGTGAAGCACTGTACCGGAGCTTGATTCGGTATCCAGTAACCACGTGATCTGTGACGTGTGACGTTTTGCCGCACGCAGCCACGTGACTGCTTCATGTTCCTATTCAAAAATAGAAAGAATTCTTTGGGCAGGTCTCTCGGTCATTCACTTCTCTAGTGATTTGACGGTAGTGAAACAGAGCTCTGGCTGCATTTTCAGGTAGTGTCAATAAATAAAGTAAGTTGAATTGGCACCCTGTCCAGGGTGGACCCCGCCTCGTGCCCGATGCTCCCTGGGATAGGCTCCAGGATTCCCTGTGACCCTGAAAAGGATTAAGCGGTAGAAGATGGATGGAGTTTATATATATATTTATAAACATATATATATAAACATATATTTATGGACTTTAATGTTGTGAATTCTTTATATTTCTGAGTTTCTTGAGTTAATACTGATGTCTGGCGAAAACTTCATGTGAATAACCTCATTGGAAATACATTTACTGAAACAAATATTGACGCGTCCAATACTTCTTTCCCCCCACTGTATAGTATATATTATTTGTAAAAAATAATAAAAGTCACCCAGAATATGATCTTTTATTTTACAAGTATCCTTTTTCTTTAGGGTACATTTGTGTTCTCTCTGGTCAAATTCACTCCTCTGAAGTTTAACAATATAACGGAATACCCCTGGTGGGGCTATGCTATTGGCTGGTACTTCACACTCTCTTCAACTCTATTGGTTCCTCTTTGGATGATCTATGCTCTCCTCACTTCCACTGGCTCACTGAGACAGGTATGTTCCATTGCAGGCTAAATGTGAGAACACTGACAGATTATTGCTCTTCCTTATTTACCGTATGTGCTCAACACAGGAAACTTACTCAATGAAATTGATTTCTTATTGTTATTACTTCCAGTTACTTATTGTAACTTCTAACCTTTGACCATCCTTAGAGATTACATGCTCTCTGCACCCCAGAAATAAACCTTCCTCATAACTCAAGCAGAAGAAAAAACGGTTCAACTTTTATTAGCTTTACAGCTGTACCACGAGGGCAAGAACATCCTTGAAGTAATAGCATGGTGTTTGATTTGGGGTACTTGTCTACTATAGGGGTACTTGTTTATTTGTCTCATTGTACATCAGCTCCTGAACATAACTTTTACACACTGTCATTTGTTAAACAGTTTCATGCAACAGTTCTATTCTACAATATTAGAGTATTTCAGGTTACTCTGTGTACATCAAGAACAGATAACCTATCGCACCGAATTAATTATGTTTTTGCTAAATGAATATATATTACTTTGATATGGCAACAGATTGATGTATGCAATGAAGACCAGTACTAGATCAAATCATCACTATGTATATTTGATAGAATTACAGTAGATTTTAGTTTATTTCGTTACAGTTGCTTCTTTCATAATAGTGCAATAGCCAGTGCTTGTTTAAATAAATGACTCTGTGTTCTGACAACACAGACTCTTTAAAGGGCCCTCCAGAATCATCCGCACCCTTGATAACGATAAGTACAAAGAAAAATCTTATGTGTCATCTTACACTTAAAGTATAAAATACATTTAACCTTTCAGTGAGGTAATATTATTTGAAAAAATCCCAAGCATTAAAACAAACCTGTCACAATTATTGCCATTCCTACAATTTCTTTAACAAAATCTATATGACATGTAGTTTACTTTTGACAGCAATGCTACGGCCCTGATAAGACTGAGCTCTGACCTAGAGGGCTGAATATAGGTGATGCAGAGTTGTGTAGGTGGAGAAGGAAGTGTCTCTAAAACTTAGAGAGTTCATAGAATTACAGTTGATAGAATTAAAACCCAATACAGGCCATTTTAAAACAATCAATTATAAACAGATTTTGGCTTCAATTTACAAGCAATTTCCAACCAACCGTAGTACCATGGACATCTGTACAGACAATTGCAAACATATACATTTTGGGACCACACAGACACTGCACGATTCACGAAAGTATCATAAATTAACTTCAATGGATGAACAAACTTTGGACTGAAAGGTTCAACTGAACTACAAAACAACAACAAAAGAACTGGAGGAATTATAATTAGGGCTAGGTGGGGCTGAAGCCTTAAGGCATGAGCTCGGAGGGGGCCCCTGGTTGGTTGTCATTCACGTCAGTTGCATGATTGACAAGTAAGAAGTAGCCTAATGATAGCACAAGAAAGTGGGAATAAAGATAAAGAACCATGGCATGTCTACATGCTGACATAGATCTGCTTTCTGCACAAAACAGGATTTTAAAATCATTTTTCCAGATGTTGATATATAGCCCTGTTATCAACTGCCTGTTACCAATGCATAAGGAGAGCACCCCTTTTCTAAACTGCCTTTAAATAAAAAAAAAATGCTGTTATTGGACAGGAGAGACTGAGCCACCTGACTCGCATATCCCTGGAATGTGCCATGGTTAGATATATGTATTATCAAATATTTCACCTCTCACAAGGCCAGGAAGAAGAGCATCAAATGGTTAGATGCTCTAAAGCTCATGTCAAACTCAAGGCCTGCTGCTAAACATGGCCTGCTACCTTCTTTTTTTCTAACTATTAAAAAAATATATAATGAAATGTATGTTAGTACAAGACTACTGAACTAAACTATTACTGACCACACTATCTAGCATTCACAGCAGATTCATACCTGCAACAACCACCTGCATTCTGCACAGGCCACTGTACCACCCTGTTTCATCTCATAGCACTGAAACACTGGTTAAAATCCACACCTATCTGCTGCACCGGATGCAAGCAGGTCCCTGTCTAAGCACAATTTAGAAACGCATGGCCAGGAATTGATTTCAAGAAGGATTAGGAAATATGCTACATAAAATCACTGTGTGATATTCATCTGAGAAGTGTGAACACCAGCCAATCATGTGGCAGCGGCACAATGCAAAAAATCATGTAGATACAAATTTTTTCTTCTGGGAAACATGTCAATATTTTATATATCTTCTGAATGGCAGTACTAAATGAAAAAAATCTTTAAACAGAATAACAATTTTTCACTGATCTTGTTCAAAAGTTTACAATCTAGTGTGTTGCCTTCTTGAGCATAAGGGAATGTTTGAACCTTTTTGTAATAGTTCTGCATGAGTTCCTTAATTGGATCTTGACATCATGTAGCGGCTGTGGCTCAGGTGGTAGAGCGGGTTGTCCACTAATTGTAGGGTTGGCGGTTCGATTCCCGGCCCACGTGACTGCACAAACCGAAGTGTTCTTGGGCCGTGAACCCCAACTTGCTCGCCATGGCAAATGAGACACAGTGTAAAGCCCTTTGGCTAAAAGCATGATATAAGTGCAGGCCATTTATGTAGCCACCCCTTGGAAAGGGGTGAAATATGCAGAAGATGCTGCAAAGAATGTGCAGGACCTGGAGGATATTCCCAAAGAACAGTGGGCAGTTTAACTGCTCAGCACAAACAAGGGACTTACAACTATCACAAGACATAAAAACAGTTATTATTATACATAAAAATTCAGTTATTTTTATTGTTAAACAGTATAACATATTCAGGGCAATACTAAATCAAACAAAATGCAATTTCTATCATCCCTCGTATTATGTTGGCTTGAGAAAGCCAACATATTGCTTTGCTTTACAAGATTATTATTATTATTATTATTATTATTATTATTATTATTAATAATAATAATAATAATATTATTATGAGGCCCAAACAATTAAATTGTTTTTACTCCTCCCAGAGCTTTTAAGCTACATGCACCAAACTCGGCAAAGACCGTCAGCCTGTTCTAACTCGAGTTGCTGTGACTTTTCAAAATGATCGGAATTCCCCGGTACAGAACCTCAAAGTGGCCAAAATTTCCATTGAATTCCATTAAAAATTCACATTGGTCAGGGCTCTATTTTTCAAACTGATTGTATGCCCAGTATACCCATTGTGGGCGATGAAAATACCCAAAACCTCTCATTCACTGACATTGAGGGACATGTTCAGAGCCTGACTCCAACTGTCAAAACTCACACACAGCTCAGTACACATGGCCTGAGCACAAAAAGTATTGGAACACGGTCTATCTCCAGAAGTACTGGGATGCCACCTAGCTCCAAAAGTACCGAGATGCCGCCTAGCTCCAAAAGTATTGGAACACTGTCTAGCTGATGGCTGGCTTTCTCAAGCCAACATCAAAGTTTGTCGTGACGAACATTACATATCTAGTACTATTATTGCGTTTAAAAATTAGTAACATTTTACCGATTCTGCAAGGTGTACATAAACTTATGACCTCAACTGTACATACACATTTGAACAGCAAGGCCAGTTCATTTGGTTTTGCTGTTGACTGAACACATTTGGGTTTGATTTCAAAAGATGAAAATAAGAAGCGAGTTTAAAATTTCAGCATTTATTTCCTAGTATTTATATGTAGATAGCACATTTTGTATCAGGCCACCCACTTTTTAGGTGAGCAAAAATATTGGAACATGTAACAGATGTTTCTTGTTACCCAGGTGTGTCCTGTTAGAATGATTGTTTAAACCAGGGGTGTCCAATCTTATCTGGAAAGGGCCGGTGTAGGTGCAGGTTTTCATTCCAACTAAGCAGAAAAGCTGTCTATTGAAAGCCAAGACCAACTGATTAAACAGGTGGAATCAGGTGTGGCTCCTGCTTGATTGGAATGAAAACCTGCAATTACCTTGGCCAATCACATTGTCTAAGATTAGACACCCGTGTACTATAGCATAACTGATAACAGGAACTAACTTCCATATTGAAAAAAAAAATAGAAACCCTCATAGAATTTGTAATGGTTTTAATGGTTATAATTGGAATTGTATTGATTTTAATGGAAAATGGTCCCCGTGGACCTCTGGTAATTTGTTGGCTTCTATTGGTGGCATGTTATGTCTAGTGGAAGACCTACATCCTTAATACGCCCTACTACATAACGACAACCATTTGGTAATAATTGAATGGTTAACAGCTGATGGTTTGTAATGGTATTTGTAATGAAAACCATTAGAATTTCTGTGATAGTTTCTATTGGGTTTTTTTTTCAAGAGGTTTGTCTTATTGTTCCACATTATTAACTATAAATGGTTAAAAAGACCATCGTTTTGTTAATTAATAAATAAAATTTTGCAATAGTTGAAAATTTGCTGCAGTTACGATAAATAAAACAGTGCAAAGATTAAAAAAATGTGAGGAATGAAACACTTCAGGATGTGCAGTTACTGGAACATAGTTCAAATTGGGGTGATAACAGCCCTCTGCTTTGTGTCTGGCTGCATCACACCACCCCAGAGCTGACTTGTTTCCTATAACAGCATGCCTTGAAGTGTTTTATTGCTTACATAATATGCACCAGCAGTAAAGAGAAGATTTTATTGAGTAATATTTTGAGTTGTAGAGATTATAAAAAGAAACACCCCCGATGCCATATGATGTCGTCAGGTTGTTCAGAATATGCTGCACACATCGTGGTTGCAAAACTGCAGAATGTCTGTCAAAAACAAGGTGTTAATTGACAACAATTGCATTATCACAAAGTTCACTAAAGCTCACGTTTTTACACTTATCTTTATGTGTAATGTATTACACTAGTTTAAGTTTTATGATACTACTAAAGGAGATGTCAACTATTAAAATTTCAAACACCATCATAAGAGGATTGTCAAAAAAAAGATTTGTGTGTGTGTGTGTGTGTGTGCGCGTGCGTGCATGAATGCATTCTGTCTCACCTGAATGTGTGCAGTTAAAGATGCTTTCCACTTGTGAAAAGAAATCCTCTCCTAGTATGGTGCGATAGTCCATGTGGCTAGTGTGGACCAGACACTGTGTGGCATCTTTAAACAGCAGATCACTTTCACCATACTGCTGAGACTCAAACAGACGGAACTCAGAATCTGGACGTGTCTCCTGAGGACATACAACAGTGCAGAAATAAACATGATTACAGAGCATTCTTTCTATCTGGTGTGTGTAGTTTGCTTAAGATGTACTGTAATGTATGCAAAATGTCCCAAGTTGTAAGTAAATGAATCTTGGCATAAAAACAGCAAATATGGCAAAGTTGTAGACAAATCTGAAAAACACAAAATACTCTTACATTAACTACATTATAATTCTACTGTAACTGTGTACAAATTGTTTCGTTTTTTTTTAAATCAATGTGTATGAGCAATTTTATCAACATATTATCAATAGAAACCAGTATAACGTTTAATTAGAATGGCAAAATCCCTAGAATTATATGACTTGTAATGAAATAAATGATTTGATGAGACCTGTGACTTCATGAGGAAGTCGTAGATACGAGCAGCCAGTACAGGTCGTGTCATAACAATGTTGGGCGGGATGGCTCCCAGATTACAGTTCTTCCATTCTGTCAGTGAAGCCCGCTGTCCATCCGCACACAACAACTCAAAATCCCTGGAAACCCAGCCCTTGGCCCAGCCACTACTGTTTAGATCTGCTCATAAAATGAAGATAAGGTAATTACGTAGGTGATAATAGTCACAAGATCTTCCACATCTACAGCAAAGGTGCCAGAGAAAACAAATCTATTAATTTGACCACAAACAGGAACTATGTATTGTTGTAAGTCTGTAAATATGTTTGGCAATTATTACAGTACACAGGTAAATATGTTATGGGGGGTAGCTTAACCTCCCCATTGAGAAAAAATATATAGCGTGCATTTATATGTCTATATCTCCAAATAGGCAACCATCTCACATTCAATGTTGCTTTCTAGGTTGTGATGCTCCATAAATGCCACATCTCCGTAGCTTTTCCCACTGGGATCTCCAACCAGACACCTAAAACAGAGAATCACCAGTACTTAATTATGTATAAGACGAAGATTTGTTCCTCAGTTCAAAAATAAATGGCTGCATTCTGTCCTCGTTTTTTTTTTGTGGCTCCACAATTCCTAATAGTCCGCATAGATTTTGGTCAAATACCTGCAGTCCTTCAAAAATTTAATGACTAAAGTGATTCATTTAAATCAACATGAGCTGGCCATGATTTGCAAGAAATTGTAAGGAAGTAAGACTAGACGATTTAGAAATGTGTTTTGATTGTGCGACCAGATTAGATGTCAAAGCTTATTTCAAGAGTAGCAACTACCACCCTGTGCCCACCCAGGTGGCCACACCTCTGCTCAGTGGTGAGGTGGAATACAGTCTGAGCACATGACTGATCTATTGAGGATGAAAGGCTTCACTCAAGGACCCAACAGCGGCTCTCCATCTGTCCTAACAACTACAGAATCTTAATTATGTAGGCCACTACTCCAGCACTGAGGATATTTAGGTTGCAGTTCAGATCTTCGTAATCATAGTATGCTTTCTAGTAGAAGTCAACCGATTGATTGGTTTTTCCCATTAATCGGCAGCGATAACGGATTGCTGGAAGTATCGGCTATTTGGGCCAAAATCCACACCGATAGTTTTTCCTGGTTGCATCCGTTGTGGGAGCGGCTGAGAACGGTCTGCTGTTGTTATACAGTAGGAGAGCGACGTCTAGAGGCTAAATAAAAACTTTCACTGACCAATTTTGTTATTTGAAGTGTTTTTTGATTTATTTTGGATGTCCCATTTTTTATTTGTTATTTGGAGTGTTACTTTTTGGTTCAGTTTGGATGTATACCTTTTATTTACTTTAATATATATTAGTAGTTATTATAGATTATTATTTATATATTTATTTTTAAAAAATTATTTACATTTAAAGCTTTACATTTAAAAAAGTACATTTTAGTACATTTTCATGGTACAGTCAGTACTGTTTATTTTTGTAATAAAGTTACAGCAATATTTTACTTTGAGTGTTATATTTTCATTCAGTATCAATTTAAAAAAAAACTAATCGGGTGATTAATGCCCAACTTAGTTATCAGTATTGGTAAAATCCACTATGGGTTGACCTCTAGTGCTCTAGTCCAACAAACCATGCATATATGCTATGGTGTTCTCTCACCTCAGAGCTCCCATATTTCCATAGTAGCGCTCATTGTGGTTGTTGGAGCATCGTTTGGTGGCAGCCTCTTCTGTCCCACCTACACACACCTTACACAGACTGCCTTCAGCACCTGGCATACAGCCCTTCCAAAACACCTTAGAGTATGCTGCCATCACAGGTCCATCAGGTAACCAGACCAGTAAAATAAAACAGTCAGTATTAGTTTCTCTAAAGTACACCAGTACATTTACAACAATACATTTACACCAGTATGTAAATTATATACATAGTATGTAGTGAGTAACAGTAATCAATCCTCTTTTAAGTATGTCAAAGTGATTGTCAAAATGAAGTAATATTTCTTTGTTGATTTGCACTTGAGTGAAAATAGTGTTGGCCACAGTACAGGTGTTTGCACCAAAAATACACAAACCACAAATTTGAGCAAACTTGATTATATAATACCACCACTAGCTGTTATTTTCACTTCTTGGGCTCATCATACTGCTTTGCATAAGCTACTAGTTTTATTTACACAATACAATACAATGCAATACAATACAATACAATACAGGTGCATCTCAAAAAATTTGAATATCATGGAAAAGTTCATTTTTCCCCCCATAATTTAATTAAACTTTCATATATTCTAGATTCATTACACATAAAGTGAAATATTTCAAGCCTTTTTAAAAAAATCTTAATAAGCTTAATATTAGAATAAAGAATTTACAACACAGAAATGTCGACCTGAGGAGAGCTCTAATCAGCAAATTAACTCAAAACACCTGTTTTACTAAAAACACTGTTGCTCAGTGGTCCAAAGTCCTCTTTTCAGATGGAAGTAAATTTTGCATTTCATTTGGAAATCAAGGTCCCAGAGTCTGGAGGAAGAGTGGAGAGACACAGAATCCAAGTTGCTTGAAGTCCAGTGTGAAGTTTCCACAGTCAGTGATGATTTGGGGTGCCATGTCATCTGCTGGTGTTGGTCCACTGTGTTTTCTCAAGTCGAGAGTCGATGCAGCGTCTACCAGGAGATTTTAGAGAACTTCATGCTTCCATCTGCTGATGAGCTTTATGGAGATGCTGATTTCCTTTTCCAGCAGGACTTGGCACCTGCCCATAGCACCAAAACTACTAGTAACTGGTTTGCTGAGCATGGTATTACTGTGCTTGATTGGCCAGCCAACTCACCTGACCTGAACCCCATAGAGAATCTGAGAGACATCAGACCCTACAATACAGACGAGCTGAAGGCCGCCATCAAAGCAACCTGGGCTTCCAAACACCTCAGCAGTGTCACAGGCTGATTGCATCCATGCCACGCCGCATTGATGCAGTAATTCGTGCAAAAGGATTAAAGCCCTGACCGAGTATTGAGTGCAGAAATGAACATACTTTTCAGAAGGTCGAGATATTTGTATTATAAAATTATTTATTCTAATTTTTTGAGATACTGGATTATTGATTTCCATGAGCTGTAAGCCGTAATCATCGAGATTAAAACAAAAAAGGCTTGAAATATTTCACTTCATGTGTAATGAATCTAGAAGACATGAAAGTTCCACTTTTTAAATTAAATTATTGGAAAAAATTAACTTTTCCACGATGTAAAATTTTTTTGAGATGCACCTTTAGTTTAGCAAAATTTGCTAACTGTCTAATTACCCAAAGATACTGTATCCCTTCACGTTAGCCAGCGAACTAGTTCTCACTCACTGATTCATTTTCATCGACCGCTTATCCTGTTCAGGGTCGAGGTGGATCCCAGGAACCCTAGACATGAGGCCAGAATACACCCTGAATAGGACGCCAGTCCTTCACAGGGCATCATACACACATACTCATCCCCAGACTCATTCACACTTTAAGGGCAATTTATCCAAGCCAAATACACCTACTGGCATGTTTTTGGGAGCACAAAAATCAACGTGGTCATGGCAAGAACATGCACACAAACACCACAGACAGTGACCCGAGCTCAGGATCAAACCAGGAGCAGTGACGCAGCGATACTACCCACTGTGCCACCACACCACCCCTGCTATCTAGTAAACTTAGCTAAAGTGCCCTCTTCAGTGGGCTAACACAGGCACATCAATGACACGCTTTTGGGGCAACTTTCCAGATTGTAACCATGAAACTGATTCACATTCAGTTCAAAAAATTCAAAACAAGAGGAAAAGGAATTACTTTTAACAGTAGAAAACATACAGCAGGATTGGATTTATGGTTATATTTGTGTTTCAGTACTCAATCACAAATCCTGCTAGACTATGTTTATCATGATGTTAGGCATTAGTAGCTAGACAAGTTTGCTAACAATCTAGCTAATGTTAGGCTGGCTACTATATTGTGTAACTTGACTAACAATGGATTAACTATTATATTGTGCAATTAAAACCAATATTATATTGGTAAGGATTAAACTGGTTACAAGTAGTACTTCTATTTACCCAGGTGCAAACATCATCTTTTTATTTTCAGAAGATCTGCAGTACCTTTGTTTGGCTCACAGGGGACGCTGCTGTTAAGTGCTGAACTCAGAGAGTATTGGACAGGCAGAACCCAGCCAGCGGGACTGTACATGAGACCATGGCAGGAACGTCGTCCACCGAGATTCCCAACATACACACTTTTACTGGAGCGCCGTGTCACTGCCACACCATACACTGATGATAAGTCTGCTGGGTTTAAAAAGTTTTTCTTTAAACAAAGGCAGAACAGCAGCTCACACACATTAACACCACGTTAACAGCTTGGAAATTATATGGCTGAGTATATACTGCTTTACTATAGATAAATAAGGTTCCACAGTTTACCTTTAGCCTCTAAAGGTTCTCCTCCGGTGAATTCACACTTTGTCCCTTATGGACAGAGACATTTTCAGGAATAGATATACACCCAGAGGCACATAAACACACATTCCATCCTGTGTATTTGATATTATTTACCATAATACTCAGTCACTACAGGTACAAGGCCACATTTCCCTGCTATAAAAGCATGTGTAGCATCCAAGGACACAGCATCCACTTTATCCCTCTGTAGGAAGACAGAAAAAAACATCGATTGACTGTCTGCTTGATCTCATTCATACAGTGTAGAATGTTCTAGGCATTGCTGAGGAAAACACAATAGAATATAGGGCAGCTCATTTCTGTTATTCACAAGGTTGAATTGTTGTATCGACTTCAGAAGTGTCCAAACAATTGGGCAAATCACATATATTTACTTATTCAACAGTTATGTTCATCTTACTGGACCTTGATCTTCTCAATGCAGTCACTCATCGACGAAGCGCTCACACATACAAGAGGATCCGACTTTATGCTAAGAGCCCACTGCTCGCATTTCTCCTGTTCAGCATGACTTATACAGCACCATCTCACCACACTGTCCTCCAGAGAGCTGCCTAAACACACACACACACACACACACACACACACACACACACACACACACACACAGCTTGACTGTTATTTGCAGCAGAGATAAAGGGGGTGATGGCTAAGATGGCTGAGACACAGAACGTGTCAGAGTTCATTATTGTATTAAGGGCTGTATAATGTGTTCAACTAATCTTTACATCAGTTGAGGTCATAAGTTTACATACACCTTGCAGAATCTGCTAAATGTCATTTAAAATGATCATAAAAATGTGCATTTTGTTTTTTATTTAGTACTGCCCTGAAATAGGCAATTTCACATAACAGATGTTTTCACATAAAAAAAATTAACTTGTAAATGAGGATAGTCAACAGGTTTGATTATTAGCCTACAGTAAATGGTGTGTAGTGGGCTGTCTTGGGCTATTAGTCTGAATGAATATTCGCTAAATTAAAAAAAAAAAAAACCTCATGTCATTCACAGAAGTTTGGGATAGAATTTACATACCTTCATGTCTTAACCCCTTGAGCAAAGCAACGTAGTCCAGTCCCAGAACCTGACTGATATCTATGCCTTGTTGCAGTATGGACAGTTTATCAGTGACGTCTCTGAACAGCAAATCCCCCACACCGTAAACTGATGAATCAAAAAGCTGGAAACGATGAGTCTCTCTTCTCTTCCGGCCAAACGCTGTCTAATAAACAGAATGGTAAATTATCATCAAATTAACGTTATCAGAACCGATATATAACACACGTACGGTTCAGACATTACCTGAATCGCTGACAGGAACTTGCGCGCAAGGTTTTGGTTGTTTATACGTGTAACCACAGCTCCACCAGGGCCACGGCCGAAATTGCACTTTCTGAAACTGCTCAGTGGAACTCGAGTGCCATCTGTGCACAGTAACCTGTATTCATCCTTCACACTGTCTGTAGAGGTTAGGTTTAAGACAGAGCGCGGCAAAGAGTGTGACAGGGAAGTAGGAAAAATGAGTAGTGAAGCTTTAAAAACACTACAATATCAATTTATTTGGTGAAGTCTCTGTCAGAAGAGACAAAAAAAATCTATGCATTAACCATCTATGCTGTCCAGGGCTGTATGATCCACAAAGGCCACATCTCCTGCTCCAGACTTCAGGCATCTGAAAGAAAGCAAGTGGTTCACAATTTGTATGTGTGCGTCCAAGTAAAAAAAAAAAAATTATAGCATGTAGCGTGTGTGTTTTTAAACCTGAGCGCCCCTTGGTTATGGTAGAATGGTTCATTATGAGATGTCTCGCAGTAAAAGTTCCTCTGTGGAACATATGACCTCTGACCCTGGCACCTGGAACACAGGCTGCTGAATGTCATGGTACCAGCTCCAGGCACACAGCTGGCATTGAAGAAGTCACTGACAGCTGAGAGAGCACAGAAAGAGAGATTTTCTATACAGCATATTATACACACTGTGGTACACTACTAACGTTGTTACAGATTTGAATTGAAATCTATAAACAACTCATTTAAAAAGTTCGCGAAATAAATCACGCCTCCCGATCATGAATTAATTCAGTTGGTTAACAGAATACTCCGGTTACACCATTTTTCAGGATCTATCTACCACGTCATGTGTTGGCAGTTAGCACAGACAAGAATTTTGTCACATTTCCCTCTTCTAAAAAAAGAGACCAGGTTGAAATATGCAGAGATAGTCCTTCAAATGTATATCATTATTTCTTGAAATCACCTAATCTCATTATGACATAATACTAGTTCAGAATGTATAGAATGAATCACCCTGACTGAGGGGCTGTCCTTCAGCCCAGGGCAGGAGGTTGTGGGAAAGCAGCTGCCCTAAAGGCAAATTCCAGCCTGAAGTCCAGCGAGCTCCACTGTGACAGCTCGTAGTTCCCTTAAGAGAACGGATGTCTATCGAGCTTGTGTTTCTCACTACTGCCACTGCCAGGATACAGGTGCCTGCAGAATGACACACAGATATTACAGCATTTAAGCAGTGCTTAGGAGTATTTTTACAAAAATTAAATAAATAAATAAAAAGAAAGAAAGAACAAAAGATTAACCAAGATTGTTTAATCCCAGCTTATTCCATTATATATTTCTACCATCACTGTAGATCTCTTTGGCGACTGCTGCAAGACCAAACTGCTTCACTGCAGAGTAGACCTCTCCAGCATCCAGAGTCACAAGGTCAGCTTTATTGTCCTGAAAGGACAGCAACAAACTGCATCAAAGAAATACCTTAGCATTTTAAACCTAATCTTTCTTTAACTCATCTCTAGCATAAGTGTGATGATGACAATCAATCATTTCAACACACATTTTATTGTACTGAGAAAAGAACAGAAAATCTGTTTACTGGAAATTTATTTTATAATAAAAGTCTAAGGGCAGTTGTCGAGGCCAATTGACATCATCATTACATTAATATCTCACAGAAGTAGCAGTAACCCACCCGTATCTTACTGAGGCAGTCAGCAGTGCTGAAGGCTCTGACACATGACAGTTGGCTGTACAATGTGGCTGCAGGAGGAAAAGCGGCTCCTAGTGCTTTAGCCAGGTCTGCACATTTCCTTCGCTCTGGCTCTGACACTATACACCAGCGCATCTTTTTTGCTGTACGACACATTCATTTTCACATTCAATTGAACATTTTGTTATTTTGGATACAAGTGCCAACAGTACACCCACCACCTATAGAATAATTCAAACCCTCTGAGGCAGACTCTGCTGTCTGCAGGATAGAAGTAACCTCCAGAAAAACAAATGCATTTTATCAAGAATCTTGAGAAATAAAGCAGGGAAGTATCAGGTTGAACAGAGTATGATTGTAATGATCTGAAAGCTTATTAACAGAAAAGATTTATCATTTACAATTCAATTTTATTTGTATAGAGCTTCTTTTTTTTTTTTTTTTTTTTTTTTTTACAACGGTCATTGTCTCAAAGCAGCTTTACAGAAATATATAAACACAGGATACAGATTTTAAGTGTGTGGATTAATCCCAATTGAGCAAGGAAAAACTCCCTAAGATGTTATGAGGAAGAAACCAGGAGAGGAACCGGACTCAGAAGGAAACCCGTCCTCATCTGGGGAACAACAGATAGTGTAAAAGCATAAGATCTATCTGCAAGTACTGTTTTGACATGACCCCAGTGATAACAATGATAATCAATCCCATTTACATCCCAATTTTCATGATGGCAAAACAGCATCTTTTCCTTTGCTTTTACATTTAGTTACATTTGAACTGCCCTGACGATGTGTATGCTTTTTCTGTACTGTTCCATCATTGCCAAATATTGTGCATGTTCTATATTTATAGTCTCTTTTAAGTATGTAGGTTGTGCTCATATTCTATGCTGTACAAAACAATTCCACTGACAAATTCATTTTACACTGACATGAAACAATTTAAAAACAAAAACAAAAACATCCAAGTGCAGTCGGTTTCATTTTAGTGAGCAATACACACTTACCCCACACAGCAGTGGAGAAAAGGAGGATGACGATTATTCCACACACACCCTTCATCATGCTGCCTAATTCACTGCACTGAGACTCACACACAGAAGTTCAGCTCCTCAGTGTATAGCCGGTCAGTGTTGCCAGATTGGGCGCTTTACCTCCTAACCCATATGTTTTTATTAATTTGTTTGTTAATAGTAGTAGTAGCATTTATAAGTGCTTCACAATAAAACTGAACCAACAGTTCAACCAACTAATTTACACGAAAACATTAATACGTACATCAAGAAAATTTAAATGATCATTTAAAAAGTTAAAAACTTTACAGTCCACGGTGGTCGATAAAAAGAAATATTATACCAAAGCGCTGCTGAATCCTCGAATCTGATTGGCCAGAAGGTGTTTAGTGATGATTTTCTATAACTGCTGCTCCAACAACAACTCTGGCTCCAAGGCAAATCACCGGTTTATATTAATGCGCTCATTCAAATATGTCAGCGTTTCTATAGTAACAATTCACACAAGGCCTTGTATGGTGGATGCTCCACTTCACCTAAGCCTAATAATAAACTGTTAAAAAAAAATAAATTGTTGCAATTTTCAAAAAATGCAAAATGGTGATGATTATTTAATGTTTATGGAAGGAGTCCTGGGTGTCAGTGTTTTGTAGCTGTCAGTAAGTTTCCTGACATGGAAGACTATTCAGGACAGAGGACTTTGTGCTCTCAGGTTTTTCAGTAACATGAGAAGATGCAGGGTTGTTTTTTTTGGTTTGTTTGTTTGGTATTATCATCTTCAGCAGAAAACAAGGAGCCGGTTGAGGGAAAGACTGTTTATAGATGCTAGAACATAAAGCATAACAGGAACTAACTTGCCAAGTGGACATTCTGCAACATTAAATTGTAATTACAAATGGTTAAAAGTATGACATAATCGTTGGTAAAAGAAGAATAAAACACTTTTGAACGTGCTGTTACTGGAACATAATAACACCACCACATTATTAGTTATTTTCCTACAGCAGTATGCCCAGTTGTTTTTTTTTATTCCTTACTTATCTAACAATTTCATAACATACAGTATAAAGCATAATTTTTGTAGCCTGAGTTCTTTGCCAAAACATTATTCATTTATACATATATACAGGAAATGGAACTAAAGATGAGAGTGTTACACAATAACATTTAGCCTCTGTGTCACTCAAGCGCATACCCTCAAACAGTGTCGTTACTGAACTGGAAGTTGGACAACTCTACATATTCTTAACACTGACACACAGAGCAGATCTTATTTGTCATTCTTTCTTTTTTTTTCTCCCCATCTGCAGTTCCAACCTGTCTGGGACTATAAGAGCCAGAGAGAAACAAGGTCCAACTATCCACTACTGAACTATTATAAGGACAAGCGATGCGTGTTTTCAGAGGGAATGGTACTCTGGGCTCTGAGCGCATGTGGAAGGAATCATAGTGTCACCGACATCTTGCTTCCAGCTTTTCCAAAACATGTTCTGCCTACTAGCCAAGGTTTCTTTCTTTCTTTTTTTTTTTAAATGGGAAGAACTGCAAAAACAGTGGAAGCCAGACCTACGGTACCTGCATGTGTTGGTCAGACACATAGAAAAGTAAGAACATGTACATAAATATGAAAAGAACTATTTATTTACATAAAACTACATTCAAAGATCTACAAATATTTTTTAAATGTCTTTGTTACAAATAAATAAATAAATGTTAAACATGAAAAATGTACAATACTTGCTTACTTACAATAGGTTGCTCCTATTTCTACGCTTGGCCTACATTTTTTGCAAAATACATCATTGCGTTTCCTGACAGTTTAAATTTTTCAGATAACAAGAACGTAATTTGACATGACATATCTACAGGCTTCAAGAAATTCCTAATTCCTCACCTTTACCTGACCCATGTAGTCGTAAGCTAGACGGGGTGAAGAACACAGATAGCAGAATGCATGATATCTATATTTTAATGTTGGCTCTCAGCAGCTGGCTTTCTACACTGCTGATTCTTGCAGCATGGCAGATCACGATGGGCTTCCTTTCAGTCATTTTCTTAGACAGAGCAGAAATACGGATCTCTAGCTGTAAAAAAAAAAAAAAGAAAGAAAGAAAGAAAAGAAAAAAAAAAGGCAAAAACAATTTAATTATTCAAATCAGTTAGGACTTGTACCGTAGACACAAAGCACATGTAAACACAATGTGAAATACTGGTTGACTGGAGAACCTGCCATCTGCAACAATAATACACCTGACAGCTGTTATTCTCACAGGCAGATTTATGCTTAAACTGATCTCGCAAGAGAATGTGTGTTAAATGTAACCCAGAAGGATCTTACTTATGGTCATGCTGCATGTGCACCTAAAAGTTTTTACCTTTTAAAGTGTTCACCTGTATTACAACTTGTACAATTTAAATGCATCAAATAACTGGCTTTTCTATCGTTCTGACACAAAGTCTTCAAGGACAAACATTTGAGTTAAAATGCAAAAACAAGTATTGGAAGAGAATTGGTTGAGACGTGCAAAATAAATAAATAATCAACGAGTAAAAAACGAATGCAAACTGGTTGTATACTTGATACATTTGTAGGACAAAGATTCTAAACATAGTGAGACTTTATTAATCACATAGACATTTTACAGCACAGTGAAATTCTTTTCTTCGCATACCCCAGCATGTCAGGAAGCTGGGGTCAGAGCACAGGGTGATACAGCATGATACGGCACCCCTGGAGCAGAGAGGGTTAAGGGCCTTGCTCAAGGGCCCAACAGTGGCAGCTTGGCAGTGCTGGGGCTTGAACCCCCTTGAACCTTCCGATCAGTAACCGACAAGCCACCGCTACTCTGTGGAAACCTGTACCTCAAGTCCAAAAAACGTCTTCCTGATTGAAGTTGTTGTTTGCATGTTTTCAAAATTCATGTGTTAAAAACTGATGGACCAATAATAAACAGGCCATAATCATGATATTCAGTTGAACATGTTCACTTACAGACTATATGTGTTTGTAACAGAGCATTAAGATCTTTATAAAGTTCAAGCTCTTGAATAATCTCATGCATTTCACTATTTTACTTTTGGGTAGGGTCAATAATGGTGTTTTATTTATGAATCAGAATGACTGCAAACTTGTCTGAATCACTGTAAGGTTTGATGTATAGTTATTGTCATTTTGCAAACAAAATAAGTGACTTTTTTTATTTTATTTTTTTTTAATAACATACAATACCTCATTTAATTCTTGTATAATGCTCTCTCTTTCTTCAGTATCTGCATCACTGCCTGTTGTCTGGAGCCAATTTCTCATCACTCTTTGTAGTTTGCGCCATGTCCTGTTTGTAAATAGAGACAGATCTTTCACCAGGACAATCTTGACAGCAGCCAGAAGAGTCACAGCACATTCAGGATATTAGTACATACTGCAGCTGAGTTTTGTCTTGCTGATATCTCTGCAGGTCGAGTCTGATATCAAGTAGTTCCCTGTTCAGAGCTTCAGTAGGATCACTGCTTGTCTGCAGGAGCATGGCCTCTTCATTGTCATCATCTCCCACATCCACAAAAACACTTCCACACACCGCTGCTGGTTAAAAACCCAGATGACTCAAAAGGATTCAGAACAATCTTTTTATATATATATATATTTTTTTAAACAGTCCTATAAACCAGGGATGTTGTTGAGGGAAAAAACACCTAAGGAACATTCATACAGCACTCTAAATATGACGTTTACTCACATTTTAAAGTGTTAAAAAGCTTATTCTCTCAGAAGTAGAAGCAGTCTCCACATTACTTTGCTTCTTATTTGTATTTGTAACTTAAACTCTACTTTATTGCATCACTAGGACATGCCTGCTCTGCATGAAATTGAATGACCTGCAGTTTGCATACACCACGTCACTCCCACACTTATGTAGTAATGCAGCACTATTATGAAATAGAAATGTATTAAAAGGTATAGACAAGACATTTTTAGATTATGCATCTTTTTGCAGTCAGACACAAATTGATGTTACTGAAAATGTAGGTTTATCTATCTTTTTACCACTACTACAAATTCTATTGACTGGAACTATGTTATTCATAGGTGAAGTGTGTCTGGGTGTGCATTGTTTACTTTGACCACGCAGGTTAGGGTGGATGAAATCTTGAGGGGAGAGGAGTGAGGGATCCTTGTGTCTGGAATTTGTCTATTAAAGAAGCAATAAAGTGAAAAAGTAGAAGAAGTAGAGAGCTTTGATGCTTTGAAATATGATTTTCAAGGCATGTTCAATCCATGCAAATGTACAACTATGCTTGCAATATTCACCTTGCACAGTGATTTAGCTGCAGTAAATGAAGAAGGAGGCAGCAGCACCTCCTGGCTCTCAGCACTAATCTGTATGGTGGAGTTTCCTGTAGAACCAGACCTGAAGATTGGGATTGGAGGCTTTATGTTCAGAACAGGAGGCTGCAGTGAAGAGGAGAGAGACAATCCAGGGGGCTGAGGCTGCGTGAATGGAAGTGAAACAAAGTGGGGTGGACAAGCCACTGGAACGGATGCTAAAGGTGATGTGGATCCAGTATCAGTTGGACCTGCATGCTGCGGCTGAGCACTGCAAACAAGAAAACACAGCGATAAAGAGGTTACATAAAGGAATGTAAGGGTTTTTGTTACATCACAATCTGCCAGTGTTTCAAATATTCATGATTTGTACTTGGAAACGTTTTAACATAACTGTTTTATATGCATTACACAATGATATGGTGGACAACATGGAGCCACTGATTCACATTATAAAGATATCATTTTTGCCATACTGAAAATCATGATCTTTATTTATTTATTTATTTTTACAATTGATACATTAAATCTGTAAAATGGGGGAGGTACCTGCCCAGATATCCCTCAATATGTTCTTTATACCAGGAACATGGATGGTGATGAAATCATTTATATAAAACAGCATTTATAGTCTTGACTGAAGAAACAATTCTAAGCCAAAAGTTACACCAACATTAAGTCACCATGTCACATACTTTAGATTTGTTTAACCCTTTTTTTGGACTCTGCATAATTCCAAGTTATTTCATGGTGTTCATTTCTTCATTACAAGTAGCTGTGTCCAAGCTTGTGACTTGCAGTGTGTACAGTCATACAGTCCTGCTAATCTGTGCTGGTTTTTGATTATCGTGTGGGCAGCTGTACCTTCTAGGGTGTGTTGCTTTGTGATTCTTGTCTGTGTGACTGTGTCTGCTAGGCTTTGGGTGCTGCAGCAGTTCTTTCACTGGGGAGTGTAATAAGTCATCAGGCCTTCGTGGTTGCAGCCTAGATGCTCGAACCAGCAGCCTGCAGTTTTAACAAAAGGACCATCATAAGGTTTTATCATCATAATATTATGTAGCCGCCACAATGCTTTTTTGCCTCATTATACTCCTTAGTGTTGGTTGCTAAAAAAAAAACTAGCAAGATAACGAATCGTTCACTGATATCACAGCACATCCACAGTTATCCACCCTGGCAAGTAAATCAAGCATTACATATCAACCACTGTCCACTGATGACCTGAGATGCAATCAAAACCCTCATCTACATTCTTATTAGTTCTGCATAATAGTAATTCAGTTACATGTTCTTCAGGTTTTTACTTACAGTTTGTTTACAGTGGAATCTCCTGCCCTCTGCTCTGTGGCTGGGCTCCTGATTGGTTGGTAGGTGTGTCTGTGGGTGTGGCCTTCCGGCAGGGAGAAGGTTACACTCTTTTTTGTTTTAGAGGGCCTGTCATTTTTATTTGTCTCTCCGACTCTGGAAGGCTTGCACAATGCCCGCTGCTTCCATCGCAAGGCGCATCGCCTTACTACTGCCTGCAGCTGCCGTGAACTCTGTGATAAAACATTTTCCAAATAAACACATCCCGTTCTTTTTTCTTTTCAAAATGTATAACTCACACTTCAAGGGTGTGCATTGGTGTTTGAATACCCGATTAAGCAGCTCGTCACAACCTGGACGATACAATATTACAATTATGGAGAAAGCATGTCCCTATTCAAAACGCATGCATACACACCTGTTCATGGCTGTGGAGAGCCATGTTCGTAGAGAACGCACTCATGTGTGTCGTGTATGTAAGGATGTGGGTGACGCCTTCTCGTAGAAGGTCATCTCTGTAGAATTGAGCTGCCGCTGCAAGACGCTTCTGTTTTCTTTGACACTCAGCAACCCAGTGTCTCCACACAAAGAGCACCTGAAGTCATAAATACACACACAAGCGCACGCACACACACACACACACACAAAACACTGAATTGTATAATTGTTACGACTTTAAATATTCATTCAAAGTTGTTGCTGTTCAGGTGTAACCTTGGCCTGCAGGTTCAGGGACCAGTGCCAAAGGGCCATCTCTGTTAGTTCTGCCTCTCTTCTTCTGCTCTGTAGCTGTGCCATTTAAATGATTAAAAGACAAAAGGGGACACTGTAAGAATCATACACCATAAAAAATTCAAGTACTTTATTTTGAAATCTTTACCTTTTGCTGCTATAGTTACAACACATACTTTGTTGTCTGTCTATAATGTATGTATAAATTCCTTTAAAGATATCTGCATTGTAATTGCAACTAAGTTTTAAAATCTCAGGAAAAAAAAGAATATAAGAATATTAAGAATATTCTATGTTTTTTGCTTATTTTTTTCTTTTTGACACTAATACACAATAACATTCTATATAATGCATTCAACTCAAAGCTGGAGGCGTCTATAGTACAAACGATGAATGTGTAGTACTCACCTGTGCTTTCCAAAGGATAAAAAAACGCTGACACACTCTTAATCTGTGTAGATCATTGCTTCTGTTTTTCATGACCTAATACATGCACATACATTCAACATAAATACATCAGGAAAATACGGATGAGTATTACAGTCTAATACAGGGTGGTAAAGATGGGCACCTGATAGTGTTTGTGCTGGTGATTATTTAAGATCCAGGCTCTGAGACTTTTTTTGAGCAAGATATGGCGGTGATATCTGCAGGCTTTCTCCACAGACAGCCTCTCTTCTCTCACCTCACTCAGTTTCTCTCGCCACCTCCTAAGAACTTCCTGCATCCGAACTGCCAGAAAAAACACACACGAGCACGGTTCAGACACCGGCATGGACAGAATCTCTTATACACAACTAATACTACCAAAAATGCATTGTTGAAAAATAATTTTGTGCTTTAAAAAAAAAGTTGTGTTATTGTTATCTAAAGGGATTAAGAATAATACATTTAATATCAATAAATAATATAACTAAACCCCTTTTTTTAACAGAAAGTCACTATACGGGTGCATCTCAGAAAATCAGAATATCGTGGAAAAGTACATTTTTTCCATAATTCAATTTAAAAAGTGGAACTTTCATATATTCTAGATTCATTACACATGAAGTGAAATATTGCAAGCTTTTTATTGGTTTTAATCTTGAGTACGGCTTACAGCTCATGGAAATCAAAAATTTGGTATCTCAAAATATTACAATAAAAAATTAATAATACAGAAATGTCGACCTTCTGAAAAGTATGTTCATTTATGCACTCAATGCTTGGTCGGGGCTTTAATCCTTTTGCACGAATTACTGCATCAATGCGGCGTGGCATGGATGCAATCAGCCTGTGACACTGCTGAGGTGTTTGGAAGCCCAGGTTGCTTTGATAGCAGCCTTCAGCTCGTCTGTATTGTTGGGTCTGGTGTCTCTCAGATTCTCTATGGGGTTCAGGTCAGGTGAGTTGGCTGGCCAATCAAGCACAGTAATACCATGCTCAGCAAACCAGTTACTAGTAGTTTTGGTGCTATGGGCAGGTGCCAAGTCCTGCTGGAAAAGGAAATCAGCATCTCCATAAAGCTCGTCAGCAGATGGAAGCATGAAGTTCTCTAAAATCTCCTGGTAGACGCTGCATCGACTCTCGACTTGAGAAAACACAGTGGACCAACACCAGCAGATGACATGGCACCCCAAATCATCACTGACTGTGGAAACTTCACATTGGACTTCAAGCAAATTGGATTCTGTGTCTCTCCACTCTTCCTCCAGACTCTGGGACCTTGATTTCCAAATTAAATGCAAAATTTACTTCCATCTTCCCCATGATTGTGGTTGTGTGTACCGAACCAGACTGAGAGATTAAAGGCTCAGGAAAACTTTGCAGCTGTTTTAAATTCACTGATAAGAGAATATTGATTGAGATATTTTGATTCCAAATGTCATATCTTTCAATAAATAATGAAAAAACCTGAAATATCTATATAGTACTGAATATAAAAACTGAACTGTATGGTTAAATGGATGGATGGATAGATAGATAGACAATATATAGATATACTTTCCTGATCCCCAAGGGGAAATCTGGGAAATGTATAGTACTGAATATTAAAACGAGCAAAAACTGTGATGCAAATAGTACCTCTGTCCAGGTGAAGTTGAGCTTCGCTCAGTGCTTCCTCCTGCTGGTGATGATGAACAGCTTTGAATGCTGATCTCTGATGCCATGCTAGCAACACCTGTGCATAAAAATAGCAACAATATCACGTAATATTTCACTTTTTTCAGTAAGGTTTACCAACAAGGAGATGGACACTAGGTAAACAAATCATGAACAGAGTGGCATCATTTTCCGTATCAGCATCTGTGTCGAAGAGGGGACAGTGAAGAACACAATCTTTGCTTGGTTTATAATGCTAGTCTTTAGCAATAGCGTTCAAGATAACTTCACGCATATAGAAACCCCATTCATTTATTTAGTCGTCTTCAGTAACCCCTTTATCCTAGTCAGAGTATGATAAAGTGGATCTGGAACCTATCCTGGGAACATAAGGAGGAAGGCAATAATACAACCTGGATGGGACCCGAGGGAAGAATACTAACCTGTTTTCAGTACCATTACTTTCAAAACTCAAAACTTGAGACACACAATATTGTCCCACACCACAGTCATATACATGCAGTCAAGAGCACCTTTGACAGTAAGCTGTGTTGATAATGACACTTTGCCTGTGTCTCTTTCTCTCTTTCCTCCACTGACAGACATACATTCCTTCTCCACAAACACAGCATCCTCCTGTAGTGAATGTAAACAGACACAAAAAAACTGGAGGAGATGTTCATAAGAACAACTAAATATTCAGAACAGCAATGCAGTGTAAGTGTAATACCTGAGCAGATGTTTCTGATGTTGTTGGTAATGTTTTTCTACACTTAGGTTGATCTGCTGGGTCTGTGCATGGTGTTTCTATACATGTGTACACACACACACACACACACACACACACACAAACACAAAATGATGAGGTTACTAATCTTGATTTATACCAAGGTATACAAAAAACATAATACCTTTTGATATAATTTTGATCTAAGGTTTTATCATTTTTAATCGTAACATTTGATGCATTTCTATTAATCGTGTTTCTACTGACATTCCAGAATGTTCCAAAACTTTTAAACTTAGTTTGTGGTTTGTGTTATCGACCCCATTTCAGAAACATTTGATTATTTAATTATTTCTTTAAAGTAGGACCAAAAATTTTCCTTGAAACTACAACCCAGGAACTTAAACTGGCCCTAGTCCATGAGGTTCCTGAGTTCCTGAGTTCCTGAAAAGGTTCCTGTGGTGGAATTGCATGTATGTTCTGTTAGAACCAACGCATAATATTGACTTTTGTCTAAATATTCTCTCTCTTTATGGATACTCTACCTTCCATGCATCGAACATGTGCTTGAGTAGTCTTCCTTCATAGTACTCATCGATTTGCACCAATCGCCTGTTCTTCTCTCTTCTGCACTCTACATACTGGAAAAAAAAAAAACACACACAGACAATCACACTCATATCCATAATCATACATACTGCGACTTAAAAACATCTGCAGTAGTTCACAGTAACTGTCAATACCTCATGCCAGCCAATCAGAGCTCGCCTCATGCACTGATGACTGTCATGGACCACTGCCTGCTCAAAACGCCTCTGACTGATGGAGAACACACACGACTATTTCAAACACAATTTAAACACCCACCCTCAAGGAGTTACAACAGTAAACTTACTGACAGTTCCACAAGTGTGACTTCAGTGTGTGTGTCGCACCTCCACTGGATGTCGCTGACATTGTGTCTCCACTGCTTCAGAGTTTTGTGCAGAAGAGTGTGACGGTAAAGCGTCGCAGCTTTTGTTTGTTTGAGCCTGTCCTCTCTCTGCTGAAACATCCTGCATAGCCACGTAGACCAGGCATGGGACACACACACTCGCTCTGAATGCAACACAGCCTGAGGAAATTAACAAGAGCGTGATGGGAAAGAAGTGTGAGTTTGTGTAGAATCAGGTAAGATTTTTATAAGAAATGACTGATTTCTACTGATGTAATATAAAACAATAACACATTATGAATAGGGGTATTTTCCTTTGCAAGGTCAAAAACGAGATTCGTTTCACACATGGCCACTAAAGAAATTGTAAGTAAACTTTGACGAGCATTACGAACTATTGATGCCAATCTTCTGTTTGTAGCAAAACCATTCACCTGGAATTTTTGTTGCTTTACAAAAAGCTAATGAAAAAAGCACAGTTCCAGTCCTCTGCTATCATAGGTACCACTACTTTGGACAGTGGTAAAAGGTCTTAAAGGTTACTTTCTTAGTGTTAAACTTGCCTCAAATTTACCAATTCAAACACTACATGTGCATTCCAATATAAAGACACTTCTGACTTTAAAAGTAAAATTAAATAAAAATAAATAAATAAATAAATAAATAAATAAATAAATAACACAACATAAAAAACCTCCATTCTTTCAACCCTTTTCAAGAGAATTTTGGATGTCCATTTATACAGTTAATGATGCGTGTGTGTCTGTTTACCATTCTCTCCGCTAGCCTCTGGTCTCGCTGACGAACGCGACGTTCCCACCAGGTATAAAAACCCCAGCTGTACATCTGCTGTCTATGCAATCAACAAAAAATGTTTTTTTACCAAATACACAAACAAACACAGAAACAGACCTCATTATGTTCCAACATGCACATTTATACAGTTCACTTCCAGGAAAAGACATGTTCAAGAACAAAAGCTCACTTAAGTGACAAAAGCTGATTTATGAAGTGACTTCTTAACGTCATGTGAAGCAGATATTTATAGTTAAAGCTAAAAATCTTTGGAAGATCTGTCACTTCATAAGTATGTATCAATTTCAAATTCAATAAATAGATATACTCGTCACATTTCTTAAGTATACCGCTTTTAAAAAAATTCCAACGGGTCAAAACTTTGTGGACATGTCAGCTCATACAAGCTACAAAGCAGAGTGAGCATGAAACATGCACGTAAGTCTTTGGGGGTACTAAAGATGGGAGCGGACGGCTGCAAATTCCTCATTTTGATTCATACATGAATACCTGACATCACAAGTCTCGTCCTTCCTGTTACTAATTGTTACGCATGACATATCTTTAAAAGGTACTTAGAACAGGAAGGAAGCTACTGAAGAGAAACTATTTCAGACATTTGACCTTGCTGTGACCTTAACCCTGTTTAGATAAATTCCCACATCTAATCAGTTCATCTGCCAGTTACAGTGATAATGCCATATAAATCCTACAAACATTCAACCACTCCTTCCTGAGATACCGCTCTATAAAATAACAACAATCTCAGACGAATGCACGAGCAACCAGGCGGGAGAGGCATTATATCTTTCAACTTTTAGAGTTTAGTGGGATCATGATGGGATTTAGTGACATCAGGTATTCATATACTGTACAAACTATCAACTGACATTGTTGAGACTTAGTCTTTGATATCAATAGTCCAAGCTGTAGTCAAAGATGTATATAAAACAAATGAATCATAAAAGTATGTACATTGGACGGGGCTTTAAATCACAATGTATTAAAAAAGAAACAACATGATAAATACATTAGTAGTCACACACACAAAGTCAGGTCCAAATTAAATCTCATGTTTACTATTTCATAGACTCACTGATGATACTGTTCAGCTATTTCTCTCCTTTCCCTGTGCTCTGTTCTTCGTATTGTAAACTCTGTCCAGGATTTCACATATTTTGGAAGGATCCGGTTTGCAAACCAAGAGTCAGCTCGCAACTCTAAATCCTACACACACACACACACACACACACACACACACACACAAGAAAATTAAGGTTCATATTATGTGACGAGTCTTTCATTATGCTGAGGTTAACTGCACTACTGAATAGACACAGTGGTTTATGATGGAGCAGGTGAACATAGGATCACTCGATCTAACTGTGGAGGAAAAGTGTGTGATAAAACGTGAATCCGATTCGGGCTGGTACCTGCGTGCGTCTGTGCTCTTTGCAGCGCTCCCTCCATCTCTGAAGATAGACTCTCAGCACGGCAATTCTGAAGGTAAATACAAAGTTCTTAACATTTCCATAAGTCTGTTTCGGATGTAGTGACTCCAGTGCTGGTAGTCTGCATGGAGTTCCTGGCTCTAGCACACTTACTAAAACTGGGAATTAACTGTTGATTTAAATATGATGTCTTTGAACAGGAAAATGCTGGTTAAAAAAAAAAATACTCTGCTGGAATCCTGATATCTTTGGAATCCCTGCTATGCTATAGCATGTGACTTTATGCTTTTCATCCACTGTATTTTCTTAAAATGCTACATTTTAAAGCGATTTACAAATTATTAACTCGTTCATTTAATTTAAGAACATCAAACTTATCTAATACCCTCTCTGAAAAACATTAGCTGGTTAACAATGGACTTGCCTTAAACTGCTGTTTATTAAATTGGTCATTGGAGCCCCATAGGTGTAAACTTTTTCACCCTTTCACAAATGTCAGCTATTCAGCGGTACTGATTTCTTGGTTTATGTGGTTTGGATGCTGGGAGAAGGCAAAAACCCTATGGAGATCCCTGAGGACTGGTTTAAAAGTATTGCCTTAAACTAAACCCAAGGTGTTAAAAAAATAGTAGGTTTTTACATTTGTGGTCGTTAGATGACAAATTATGAACCTGTGATAGTTCACTGCTACAGTGATTTGGGGCTGAATACTCCTTTCCTCAATCTGCACCAAGCGCAGCTGCCAACGTTTCCAATATTTCACCACCGTCTGCAAAAAACAACAAGTTATCTAAGGAATAGGACACAAAAGCTAACTTAATAAATGCAACAGTAAATCTACAATGATATTAAGTCAAGTGTTTCAAGTACCACCCCAATTCCGAAAAAGATGGGACCGTATGGAAAATGGGGGGGGGGGGGGGGGAGTCATTTGAAAATTCCATTCACCCTGTACTATAATAAAAAAACATTATTTGAGGTTTTACTTTATGAATTTATTTCTGAAAATATACACTCATTTTAAATCTGATGACTGCAACGCACTTCAAAAAAGTTGGGACAGTCGACGGTTTACCGTTGTGTAACATCATCGTTTCTTTTAATAACGCTTAAGTGTTTGGGCGCTGAAGATACCAGTTGGTTAAGTTAAGCAAGCGGAATTTTCCCCATTCATCCATTATACATTTCTTCGTTGCCTTATTTTGCGCTTCATAATGCTCAATCAGAGACAGGTGAGGACTGCAGGGAGGCCATGCTAGCACCCACACTCTCTGCTTACGCAACCATGTGCTTGTAATTCGGGCAAAATGTGGCTTGGCGTTGTCCTGCAGTATAGGTTGCTCCAAAATGTGTACATATCTTTCCGCATTAATGCTGCCCTCACAGATGTGCAAGTTACCCATGCCATGGACACTGACACACACCCATACCATGACAGACGCTGGCTTTTGGACTTGATACTGATAACAGCTTCGATGGAGGGTCCTTTCCCTCTTTGGAATGGAGAACACAAAGGCTGTTTTGTCCAAAAACTGTTTGAAATGTTAACTGGTCAGACCACAAAACATGATTGCTACTGTCCATCTCAGATGAGACCGAGCCCAGAGAACTTGGCAGCGTTTCTGGACAGTGTTGATGTATGGCTTCTGCTTTGCATAGTAAAGCCTTAAGTTGCATCTGTGGATGCAGCGGCGAATGGTGTTGACGGCCAAGGTTTACCAAAGTATTCCTGAGCCCATGTCAGGATATCTATTACAGACTCATGACGGTTTTGAAGACAGTGACGTCTGAGGGATCGGAGATCACGCCTATTCAGAAGTGGTTTTCGGCATTGCCCTTTACGCACCGAGATTTGATCGTATTAATGGAATCTTTTAATTATATTGTGCACTGTAGAAGGTGAAATACCCAAAACCCTACCGATTTGTCTTTGGGGAATGTTGTTCTCAAAGTGTTGGATTATTCGCTGACGCATCTGTTGGCAGATTGGCGAGCCTCGACTCGTCCTTGCTCTTGAAGGACTAGGCCTTTTTTGGAGGCTCCTTATATACTGTGATTTGTCTCACCTGTTTCACGACCTTTTTATTTCAACTCGTCACATCGCTATTAGTCCTAAATTGTCCCTGTGCCAACTTTTTTTTTAACGTGTTGCATTCATCAATTTTTTAAACGTTTACTTTCCAAAAACCATGCAGGTGATTAGGTAAAACATCAAATACCTTGTCTTTATGTTTTTTGCTTAAATACAAGTCAAAGTACATTGACAAATCACTCCTCTTTGTTTTTATTAGGATTTTCCATACTGTCCCAACTTTTTCGGGTTTGGGGTTGTAATATCTGCAAGGTACTAGAGATAATACATACTAAAGATGCTAGAGAAATACTGCATAAATTCCATACATAGCAACAACTAGTTTCTCTTACTGTGTGCCGAAGATGCTTTGCACTAATGTTCTTGTTCAACTGACGAGTTTTACAGCGAGTGGCATTTAGGGCCAAGCCTTTAAACCCTATACGCTGAAAAAGGAGAGAGAGCAAAGTGAGAACTAGAGAATGTTTCACTATGTATGTAAAAACATCCTGTATTAGTATTTCCAAGACTGCACAGCTCATATGTTTCTGACCAGCAGCTGAAGGTGTCGATGTTGAATGGCAGTCTGTTCATTCTTGGCCTTTACAGAGCACATGTGCACATCTACAAAGCAGATCAGGAAAGTTTGGTGTACAAGGAAAAGTTTTCATTAAAACAACCACATGGAAAACTTCTTGAGCATCTTTATTATTCTCCCCCTAAAAGGTGAGATTTATTGGGGTCATCGCAATTTGGTCTTGGATTTTTCCCAGATTTCCTCCCTAATTTAGTCATGGTCAATTCCCACCAATCAAGCAGCTCTCCCCCTCTCTATCACACAACAGCTACTAACCAGAGAGGGTGAAGGCCATCACGTGCTTCTTCCAAGACAGCTCATGCATTGTCAGGGAGCAATGCAACACACTCAGAGTAAAGCGCCATCAACACACTTCTGCATGCATGCTGTGATTAATAGGAAAGAACAGCCAATTTTGTCCCTCTTAAGCTCCTGGCCACGGATGGCTGTGGCATATAATGATTTGAATTCACAATCTCCGGATGATAAGGCGAACGCTTTTCTGTCGCATCCCTTGGGAGTCCATCATCACAATTTTTAACATAAAAAAAATGTATCTGAGCTCTACAGTGGTACAACGGTCAACCCATCCTAAGAAACAACGCAAATTTGAACCCTGATGATACCATAGCTGTCTGAAGCCAGGAATCAGAGAGTGCATAACTGGCCCTGGATGGGAAGGATGATGTTATAAATTGTGCATATAAAATAAAGCACATAGACAGCAGTCTCCTTCAAGAGCATCCAGCTTTCTTTCATTTAATATTATGTGAGCAGTATTTCAAGTGGCAGTGTCTGCCTTCATGTCTCAGCAGAAGAACGTTAGAAGAAAGTAGCATGCTTTCAGGGAGAAATAGCTGGTGGAAACCGATCAATTTGGAGATAACAAGTAGATAAAAATCTATTAGAAAAGCATATTTAAAAATAATGACTGAATGCATAAGGATACAGTCTCTCCAATGTGAAAATGCCCGTCGTTGAGTGGCATGCAGTGCTAGATTGTCTGCAATCTGTCTGTTCTTCAAAGCTCTGTGCCACGCACACCAGTACCTCCTCAACACAGAGCAGCACCATACACTGCTAGCCACAGCTGCAACACATGAGCAAATTATGGTTTTATACAGGAGGAATTTCCTGGCAACTTTATCATTTAGATCAAGAAATACAAACCATGGGCTGTGAGCTATCCAATGAGCTTACAATGACATACTCTACTGTAATTACAGAAAGACTCAATATGAAGGAAAGACTTCACACATGCTGTAGGGTAGATCTGGTACCTTTTGCCTCATTTTGAACTTTCTTGTGTTGAGTGTGTGTAATCCAGCATCGTAGTACACGTTTCTGAATTTTCTGGCAGTAATGAAGATGTCCTCTGGCTTCTTTCTCTCTCAAGATACAGGTCTGCGCATATTTCTTTTCCCATTGCAGCCATGCCTGCAATCGACACACATAACTTGGTCAAAAGTGAAATATGAATTTACATTATACATTGCAAATTCAGAAAAAGAGGATGGTCAGTATCAGGAATTAGGATTTCTCACATGCATATAGTAGAGCTTTTTAAGACCTCCTGATGATGAGAACTCATCAGAAGCAAAGAACATCATCAGCTCCAGAAAAAAAAAAAATACAGATGATGACTCACCCATAGCTCCAGCAAGTCACACATATCTGACTAATCTGACTAATAAGTTTTAATAAGAAATAAAATAAACTGAAGTCTGTTTAGCATAAGCTGTATTGGGGTTGCTCAGCAACCAATACTTATTTACTCCTTAATGATCCACTTGCCTTTCACTACACCTCTCTATATTATGTCATACAATGGGCATAACTTTGTTTGGAGACAGGGAACAGGGCAAGAAACAGGTTCACAGTGACATCTCTGTTGTAAATGAATAATAATTATAATAGCATTCAAACAATTTCTAAACACAGAGATGCCTGAACCCACATCCAAGAAATTATACATTGATTTTTTTAAATACATTAATCCACAAGAAATAGAAATCTCTAGCTAAATATAAATGACAAGACAGCATGAGACATGGGTACATATATAAAAACAGATCTGAAACAATAACGTTTACAAATATTGTGACGTTGCCTCCTAGTTTGTCACAGAAAGCAACACAATTTGTGTCTTTTGCGTTTTTTCTTCCAGATCAAACCATGTTCACTCTGTGGCATTGCATAGTTACCAAATGTTTTTAATGAAAATCCAAATTCAGTTCAGTGGGCCCCTGCGAGCTCAAATCCGGATGATGCCACAGGCAGAAGCGGCTGGGAGTACAAGAGAGCACGATTGGCTGTGTTTTCTGGGCAGAAGGCATTACTACATCTCCCCTGTCAATCAGAGTGACGCAAAACCAATTGTAGGCAGCTGTGAGTTATTGTATGCATAAGAGGGCAGCTTCCTCCAAATGTGTTCACGTGTTCTGTAACGTAACATGAGCAGCCATTTGAAAAGATCCTTGGTATTATCCTTGGTTTGTAGCTGTTCTTTCATAGGGGACAACTAGTTAGTGGATGGGAATTGCCAGATGAGCAAATTGAGTGAAAAATGGAGTAAAAAATCCCAAATAAAATCCAGTTCAAGTTTTGCAATAAACTTAACACTCCTAATTATAGACACACACACTTACTCTGCTCTGTACAGACATAGTCCACTGCTGTACAGCCATTTCTGCATGAAGATGCTCTGTTCTGCGTCGTTGTAGTGCAGTTTGCCACACAGTCCACACCCACCTATCACAAGACACACAAATAAAAGGTCTATAAGTTTTCCTCAGACTAACCTATATCTGACTGAGAGCAGATACAGTATAAAGCTCACCCAATAGCAGTATGTCTGTGGTGTTTTAGGGCTGTGTCATACATCCTATGCTTTAAGCGTCTCATTTCCACATACAGCTCCCAGCCATCCCACACGACACGCATCCGATGCTGCTTCGCTGCAACACAGCACACAATGACACACATCTAGAGCTGATAGACCAGCAAACATAGTGTATACATTTAGTAATGTGTACAGAAATTTACATGCGTCCTATACCAAAGATGAATGCGATGTGCAGCTTTTTTTTCTCTTCTCTCTGAATAGACAAATACTCATGCCAGGCTTGGTAGACTTTACTGTACAGGACATACCTGCAGTAACCGGACAAAAGACGTGAGAAACTGTTCAATTAGTATTTTAAGATTTGATGTGGCTCTCTATCTTCTGGGTAGAGGCTTGTAATACAAAAGTCAGAAATGCATTCTAAAACATTTGGCTCGCTTTACATATAGACACCAGGATGTTTGAACATTTCTGAACAGTGTCAGTTGAGACAAAAATGTGGACAATTAACAAAGCTAATAAAGCTAATAGGAACCAGTGAGCAAGATTTTACCTGTACAATGATAAACTAGTTTTTATTTATTTATTAACAAATTCCTTCTCTATTAAATACTCACTTATAGTGACAATCTGCTCTAATGGTCAGCGTCCACTCTCTTCTGGCATGCCACCACTCGTCTTTCCAGGCCCTCAGAACCTTCCTCAGGACCACCTTATTGTGGTGAGACCTGGGAAATGAAAGTTACTTTAAAACCATTCACACAACTATCTACTGGAGATATTAATTTTTAGTAGTAGTACTACTACGAATACTAGTAGTTGCTGTAATTATTTTATTATTATTGTTGTTGTTGTTATTTTAATACAGATCCAAATAGTTCAAAAGTGGCAGTGTGGCAAAGAACTGAACCTGGCATGTGATGGAATGATTCGTCCAAAAGTTTTCTGAATCCAGAGGTGAAGGAACTTCCGCGCAAGATGCCTACACACACAGCCCAAAGCAGCGTTGGTTTTGGCACAATCACAAAATCAGCTTCTTAAAGAACATCCTGTTGCATTAATGATTACTAACCGTATCCTGAGCTCTTTGAGTCGTCCACCTCTGTTCCACGTGTATCCCACTCTGTAGGTGACCTTACGGACTGGTGTATTCCTCATCAAGCCCTTTGCAGACACGCCCTGTTTTCCACATTGTCTTTTTGTTTTGTGCATAGTCTTTGACTGGAAAAAAACAGCAGGTATATAACGGCGAATATTAGCACTGGTCTAATATTTTTTTTTTAGAAAATATTTTATGTAGCTAAATTACTTTGGGGTTGATATTCAGGTTTATCACTGGTTAAAGCTATAAGCAGAGATTTAGAAATGTTTGCTTCACATTTGTGCTCCAGGAAGCGCCTTCTACAGCAACAATATGGAGTTAATTCCCAGCCTAAAAATATTATATAAAAGCAATGAGGTCCAATGAGTTACTATTTGACCATGTAATACACAGTTAAAGAAGGGATTTATTTATAATCGTACTATCTGTTGTCACCCAGATGAGGATGGGTTCCCTTGTGAGTCTGGTTCCTCTCAAGGTTTCTTCCTCATATCGTCTCACGGAGTTTTTCCCTTGCCTCTGGCTTGCTCATTAGGGATTCATTCATACACTTAAAATCTATATCCTGAATTTATATATTTCTGCAAAGCTTCTTTGGGACAATGTCCATTGTTAAAAGTGCTATACAAATACAACTGAACTGAATTAAGTCCTGTTTTTACTTAATTTCTCCTTGGGGATCATTAAAGTACTCTCTCTCTATCTATCTATCTATCTATCTATCTAAGAACTAGGGATGGGCACTATCTTATCGTTTGTGATATACCGGTAAAAATCCTCCCTACAATAAGAATTAGTCTTCCCGCGATAATAACGATAAAGCCTAGTTGATGATGTATTTCTTGCGACGGTCTGCGACCCATTCGCAGTTCACGTGTAGAGCGAAAACAAGTACGGCGGAAGGCGGACGTGAAGCTGAGGAGGAGTTCATCGCTAAACAAGGAGCTACTGCACCTCTACAATCTGGAACTGGTTTGGTTACAGAAAATCAGTTTTACTTTTAGATCAATGTTTGTGTTTCTGAGGCTCTCAGGACCCCAGCTATCACTTGTAGCCAAAAACAGTACTATATTTATATCGTCATCGCAATAAATACCAGAAAATACCATGATATAGTTTTAAGCCCATATCGCCCGTCCCTACTAAGAACGACAAAATCCATAATCAAACCTGCAAGTCTGATCATAAGCATAGGTTTTATGAGTACAAACCTCACATTACAGCTATGAATCATTACTTGTCTTTGTTCATGTTGCACCTTAACACTTTTACACCTTTCATTATACATGTTCTCACTTCTTCAAGCAGCTACAAATTTTCATGGAAAATCTCTAAGTATAGTAAGTGATTATTTGCTAAGATTGCATTAGACACATGTATATAATTTTGCACATCAGCAGGTTTACATAACTGCCTATACATAAAAATGTTAGCCATGTTGCCTTCATGTACAGTTACTCACTGGGGAACAACAAATAAATCTGTTAATAAATAAAACACAGTTTTAGATAACTTCAAGGTTATCTTTTTATTGCCCTTAACTCTCATTAATGTCCACTTGGATTATTACAGTGAGCTGTCAAAACCCTGAAAGTGTAACCATGTGCTCTGGCAGACAAACCAGCCATTTGTAAATGTAGTGTGGAACTCTAAGCAGGTAAATGGCAAAGCAGATACATCCTGATTTGCAAACATAACATGTATTAAAGACATAAACAACAATTCAGTGCTGCAATGTGAAGACCGTGCTCACAAAAGTAAAATTATGCGAGTTACAAAAGATTTAAAAGATGATGTTTAACAGAAAATAACTCCATCTTTCCAGATGAAGTTCTGGGTTCCTTGTACAAATAAAGCAAAAACAAACTGAACAAAAGTAGAGTTTTTATATGCACGGTTCAGCACTCATAGAGAAATGATAAAGAAACGATACCTTTAACCGTTTCTTCAATGTTTACCACTTTGTTCCTGACTGTTAGCCAAGTCGCTACCTAGACAACCTCTTCAGACAGGCAGCGAGAGCTAACGTGTGTTGTATTTTCTTCTTTCTCAAACTGAATTATGCAGTAAACCAAACTTGTGGTATTAGGAATAATTTAGTGACACTTAGGCGGATTTGTCTTGATATCCATCACGCAAATCCATTTCTACAACAAACCGTAACTGCCGCGTCCCTGCGTTAACATCCGCCTGCTTCATTTCACAATAAAAGTTCAGTGAAGCCTGCAGTCCACAAGGCTCACTGCTCCTTATATTAGCGGTATAATTTACTGCATGTATTTCTATACACTCTATAGGGAGTACAACACGACGGGTAGGAAAATAATCAACAACGGGGTGCTGTGATGCCGACTGAAGCAAAGCAGAAGTGATTATTTTCCAATAACAGCACATCCTGAAGTGTTCCCCTAATGCCACAGCAGTTTACCAACTATTACATCCATCCATCCATTCATTTTCTCTACCGCTTATCCCACACAGGGGTGCGGGGAGCCTAGAGCCTACCCCAGGGAACTTGGGGCACAAGACAGGGGACACCCTGGATTGGGTACCAACCCCATTGCAGGGCACAATCACACACATTCACATACTACAGACAGTTTGGAAATCAGCCTACAGCACGTCTTTGTACTGGAGGAGGAAACCAGAGTACTCGAAGGAAACCCCCAAAGCACATGGAGAAGCTGCAAATTCCATGCAAACAGGGCAGGGGCATGGTTTGAGCTCCCAACCCTGGAGGTGCAAGGCATGCATGCTAGCCACTAATCCCCCCCATTACAATGTTTTATTAATTTAAGAATGAAATTATAATTTTTATTTGTTTCTAATTATGGTTAATGTTATGGAACAGCCGCAGAACAAGTTAGTTCCTGTTATCAATTACGTTAGAACAGCTATAAACGGTCGTACCCTCATCAGCTTCTTTATTCTATCTCTCTTCAGGTTAACAATATGCAGCTTTTAATGACACAGGGAAACCGTACGGTCATACTGAACACTTCCATGTGTCGGAAAACTCAACGTTTTTGCTTTACCTCTGATTTTTTACAAATCGCTGGCACTGGAGACTCCTTCCAAAAATGCTAAATAAACATTTCCTCAAAGAATGCCTCCCCATATTAACAGTTACAGTTTTTTTTAATGGGGAAAGTCTGCCATACATTCCTTGTGTAAGTTGTTACTATAGAAAACATTATGTATTAAATAAGTGCATTAATATAAATGTTGCAACTAGTACTATAACCAGAGCCATGATGTTATAGAAAATTAAGCAACAACTTCTGAACAATTAGAATTGAGCATTTAATAGCACTGTGGTATAATAATTTATACACCTTGTATATTGCATATTGTAATCATTAGGGAGTAATGGTAATGGTTCAAGATTTGATTAGGGTCTTTTTTTTAATCAATCTATGTTATATATACATACAGGTGATAAATGAAAGGGGAAAAAAAACATAAAGTGGAGAACAACAAACCGCCAGAACAGCTTCACTGAGCAAGATCCTTTCATCTATCCATCCATTTATCCAGTCGTCCATTTTCCATATATAATTTATTCTACACAGGGTTATGGGGGACCCTGGAGCCTATCCCAGGGAACTCAGGGCACAAGGCAGGGAATACCCTAGATGGGATTATTCTAAAAGATGTTCCCCAAATTGGTGTTTTGATGATGGTGGTAGAGAGTGCTGTCTAACATGTCAGTCCAAAATGTCCAATAGGTGTTCAATTCCTGTGCAAGTGAGCAGGATCATCCTGGAAGAGATCATTTACATCAGCGTACAAATGGTCATCATAAGATAAAGGTGATCAGTCAGAATAATTTTCTATTGGCTCTGGTAACCCTTCCTTCTAAGGGGACAAGTGGATCCAAACCATGCCTGGAAAACAATATACAAAAAGTGTATTCCTGCTTTGTAGGCACAAGCAATGACACTAGATAGACACTATATCCACTATGTCCCACATCAGGACAAAGCAGTTACTGAAGTAGCGTTGGTAATTTATGGGGGAACAAAATACGACTCTGTGATTACTAACCAAATGTTTTGATATTCATATTCAAAACACTGTAAAAAGGATTCATACTTGTTATATATACAAGATACCATTTTTAAAGTATCTAGAGTCTAGCCTTCACCATGACCCTGATTGGGATAAGCAGGTATTGAGTATGATTGAGTGAGTGGAGACTAATATTCACACACACACACACAAATAAATTTAAAAAACTACTTGTTTTTGGACAAAAAAAATCTGTGGTATCACTCATCCCTATAGCAATCTGTAGTGCTGGAGTATGGGGATCCATTTGGAGACGATTCAGTGGAGAAAAACTGATTCTGCTTTGTAGATCTAATCACAAGTGTAAGTTTTATAAGATACCTTGCCTACTCTTCAACCCTAATCATCTTAGCAAATGTACTTTTTCTCCTTTAACCTTCCAAATAAGTATTCTACTCATGGGGGGATTTATACTGAAATATTTATGTTCAACCATGCATATGAGGTAACGCGTAGGCCAAATTCCCTTAGTCATTCACAACAGTGGGTAAGACCAAGGAATATAGCTGTGATGTATGGAAAACTGTTGCTTCACAAAATTGGAAGTGGCTATAAGAAAATAGCAAAAGCATTGAAAATGTCAATTTCCACCATCAGGAAAATAGTTAAGAAGTTCCAGTCAACTGGAAATGTTATGAATAAACCTGTAAGAGGACGTATCTATATTGTCTCAACATACTGTGAAGAGGATGGTTCAAGTGGCCAAACAATCTCCAAGGATCACAGCTGGAGAATTGCAGAACTTGGTTGCATCTTGGGGTCAGAAAGTCTCCAAAACTACAATCCGAAATCACCTACACCACCAGAAATTGTTTGGAAGGGTTTCAAGTAAAAAACCTGTACTCTCATCCAAAAACAAACTCAAGCGTCTTCAGTTTGCCAGACACTACTGGAATTTCAAATGGGATCGGGTTTTATGTTAAGATGAAACCAAAATAGAGGTTTTTGGCAATAAATACCAGAGGTGGTTTTGGCATACACAGAGAGGTAGCCATATGGAAAATTACCTCATGCCCACGGTTAGATATGGTGGTGGCCCTTTAAGGTTTTGGGCTGTTTTTCTGCCATAGGACCTGGACATTTTGTTAGGATACATGGCATCATGGACTCAAATATCAATAGATATTAAATGAAAACCGGACTGGCTCTGCCAGAAAGCTTAAAATGGGCCATGGTTGGATCTTCCAGCAGGACAATGATCCAATACATACATCAAAATCAACACAAAAATGGTTTACTGACCACAAAATCAATGTCCTGCCATGACCATCCCAGTCCCCTGACCTGAACCCCATAGAAAACCTGTGGGGTGAACTGAAGAGGAAAGTCCACCAGCGTGGACCTCAAAATTTGAAGTATCTGGAGAGATTCTGTAAGGAGGAATGATCTCAGATCCCTTACCATGTATTCTCCAACCTCATCAGCCATTATAGGAGAAGACTCAGAACTGTTATCTTGGCAAAGATAAACCTGTGTTGTGTTTGCAATTGTTGGATACCCATGAGAGCAGAGTATTTTTGTGAATTTTTTGAAGAAAAATAAAATGTTTAAACAATAAAGACAATTTTTCACAGCCTTCTTTTGTTCATTTTTACCACACACACACACACACACACACACATATATATATATATGACTGAAAGGAAAAGCAGTATTTGGAGTTATAATGAAGCAAAACTCATGCCAGACGTTTATTAGATACTGTGGCAATACCACAAAACTAATCATATTTAAAGTTTTAAAAAGAGTTTCTGGAAGCAGCTTTTCTTTCTTTCTTTTAAAATGTTTTATTTACAATATATAATTTCATTTAAGTGTATTCAATTAGTTAAAATTTTTTCATTGTTTAAAAAAATTTATATTCAATCAGTAAAAAATATTCAGAACCCCTGTGTAACAACATTATTTGCATATTTACGCCGTAGACATCGCTAATTTCCCCTTTATATATACAAGGAAACTTTTCAATATTTCGGTATCTTGATGCTAGTTTTGATATTACTTCTAATCTATTGCTTCTGCTTCTGCTTCTAGTTTTACTTCTACTTCTACTTCTAAAGGAAAGAAGTGACATCGTCCATCACTAGTATTCAAGCAGGGGAATCACTTCAACTGGGGAAAAAACAACTCTTTTGGTCTACATTAGGTGACCATTTAGATTGCCTGCCCAATATTCAATGGCACGCTTTGTAATTACAATTACGTATAAATTCTCAACAACTGTACATATACATTTTCAAAAAATATCATTATACGTTTAGAATGAATTTAAAACCATAATAAAAAAAAAGATGCGTGCATAGTTTTACATTTAAACAAAGGCGGAAGCGGTCGCTATATAATCTTGGATTGGGCCTTCAGTTAGGACCTGTGGTGATCAGAGGAAAATTGATGCTGAGCAACTGGAGAGAGACCAAAAAGAGAGAAAGCTCTTACTAACAAAGTAATATTAGCCCGAGGTACAGTGATGGTTCCGGTCAGCCTGCACTGAAGCGGCTGTACTCACTATCCTGTTTAACCCAACTAACGTAAACTTACTGTCGTGATTCAGTAGTTAAGCGCGCTTTTTGAGCACAACATGCTTAGTTAGTAGTGAATAATAAGACTTTAGTTAGCTAGCCGGCTAGCCTTTGGATTGTTTCCGACAGCGGCTTGTAAGAAAACATCCAAACGCAGCAATATTGTAGTAGCAATAATCCCATTGCTCGGTCCGGGTGTTTAATTTGTGTTATGAAAGAATCAGAGCTTGATGACTTGCTTTTCGGCAAAAGAATAAACGGCACTAGTTTGTTGAGCGTTTGGCTAGCTTGGTTGGAAGCTCCTTCGCTAGCTCGTTAACGCTGACGCTGTGAATGATTTATCTTTTAACTGTACACCTCATTAGCGTCCTATGATTCAGTAAAAACGACATATAAATATAGATTAACTCTTAGATCGGGCTGCGAGCGGACGCCGCGTCCAGCTGAATCGCCCGGACACACTTGTGAGACTCGGCGTTTGGTGTAAAAGTTAGCTAAATCGTAGCATCAGCGGAGTGAGGAGAAACTTGAGGGGGGTTTGTCTAGAAGCAGGTAAGTTAATTGGCTACCAGAGAAAGAATATACTGCTGTAGTATTGCCTCTCTTTTATGTGTAAATCAATGAACTAACCTAAGTGCTTGCTTTTATTTATTTATTTTGTTTATTTTTTGGCTTACCACTTAGGGCTGAACTCTGGATGCTAACCTCATATTGCTAGCATCCGGCTGCGCAAACATTAGCGGCCAAATTGATTTGTCCACTCAATTAACACTAACAAGCTAAACTGACTGGTTAATTAGTCTCAACAAGCGGGTTAGCTGCTGTTCCTGCTCAGTTTCAAACGTAGTTAGTTACAAATCTACATCGCTTTCATCGTACAAACTGCTCAAGTTGCTTAATGACACAGCACACTGCTTAATGAGCTGTTGAAGCTGATTAACGTTAAACTAATAATGCGCCTCTGCCACAACGCAAACTGCTTTACTCTGGTGTCATTGTAGTCTTCAGGGTTTAGGCGCCGCTTTCGTGATTCCTCACTGCGCTGAAAACGTGTTACTGAAGTTACCCATTTAAATAACTTTTGTGTTTGCTTTTAAAGCTTGTCTTCCTAAAGGTTTGGCCATATTTTTCTTAAGGTTTTAGTCTAACCAAATCCTTTCCCTACAGGTGCTAGGAGTGTCCAAGACAGACGCTATACTTTGGCCTTCTGCCTCAGTCATGGACAAAGATGCCCGTGTCGAGGATCAGGAAAATGGCAATAAAATGATCCACACTGTGAAGACTTCTCTACTGAATTCTGCCTACCGATACACCAAGGTTAGATACAGCGTCTTTCTGAATCAGACAAGTCAAGACTGTTCTTGATAGTCTTGCTTATGTTCTGTGTAATTAGTCTAATCTGGTTTTAATTTGTGGTGCATTTTTTTTTCTTCTTTCACAGGAGGAGCTTTTGGAAATCAAAGAGCTACCAATTTCTAATGAGAGGCCAGAATGCCTATCTCAGAAATATGACAGGTGAGCTGTACAATAAGATAGTAAGGCACAGACTGCGGTGCTGTTTTTATTGTGTAATATTTACTCACACTTTTAGTTCTAAAGTTCCTTAAAGTTGAAGATGGATCTGTATGTTCAAATTTTTTTTCTTTCCCTGAAACAGTCCAAAATCGTATTTGTTGCTATGGCTTTTGCTTTGAAAAACTAACTTTATTGTAATTTCTCTAGCGATGGGGTATGGGATCCTGAAAAATGGCATGCATCACTGTATCCCTCAGAGTGTGACTTATCAGTGGAGGGATACAAGAGAGACTATGCTGAGGATAGACCTCCCCTGAAACGTAGAATTGCTGGTAAATTGATGCACTGCTACTACAATTTTCAGAAATTCAGTTCTACGCTGTCTCTGTGTGTGTGGTGGGGGGGGAGACTCGTATGAAATGTTTTCTAAGGATGTAATCCAGTTCATTAAAAGCTTTTTGTGCTACTCTTCTAGACCCACGAGATCGCATTAAAGAGGATGATTTGGAGGTGGTTCTTAGCCCCCAGCGCCGTAGTTTTGGAGGTGGCTGCCAAGTGGCACCTGCTGCCCTGACTCGCCGTCCCATCAGCCCCCTTGAGAACAAAGAGAATGAGTCTCTCCGTCTTGGGGGCACACGGCGTATCGGAAGCGGTCGCATCATGGCGGCGCGTGGATTTGAGAGGGATATTCGGGTGGACAAAGAAAGGGACCGTGAAAGGGAACGTGACTTCAAGGACAAGAGATTCAGGGTATTGTGTAAAAATACTGTGTATATTATGGCTGCAGCCAACTCCAGTTCCTTAAAACCAAGCGCACAGAAATATGATATACTTTTATTTGGCTTTCTGTATTTTTACTGACCTTGGTGATTTAAACATCCTTGCAGGACAAAAACACTGAACCTGTGTAGAAATGGTCTGCTGCCCTAGTCCTTAACCTAGTTCATGGTTTATAGCCAGCATCTACGGATTATAATTCTTGGCTTTTGTGATTTTTCAGATCTTTGTATTTATCCCCCCACCCTTGGTGTCTTAATGATAATTAATGCCCCTTTCTGCTGCCATTATAGAGGGACTTTGGTGACAAAAGAGTGTTTAGTGAGAGGAGAAGGAATGACTCTTATGCTGAGGAGGAGCCAGAATGGTTTTCTGCTGGACCCACAAGCCAGTCAGAGACCATTGAGCTTATTGGCTTTGATGATAAAGTCCTTGAGGATGACAAACGCAAACCTAAGCGCTCAAGAAAGCGGGTCGAGTCCATAAAAGAAGGCATGTGAAATATTTTCTTTTAATTGGTATACATTTATTTATTTATTTATTTATTTATTTATTTATTTTTAGATTTTTAACTAACATACAAAAATGAAGAACCAAGAATGATTTTTTGTGTAATTGCTTGCCCTTTCTTATGCAGTTGAGTGCAATGGTGGTCTTTCTGAGGTGGCACAGGTGGTCCAAGTGAGAGGTGCCGATCAGGAGGTTCCTCATCCAGACGTTCTACCTGAACAAACAGCCGGGGAGTTTGACTTCAACGAGTTCTTTAATCTGGAGAAGACTATGCCTGGCCTGGCTTCGGTAAGATATGGGGGAGCACTGCATGCTTAAAAAGGTGATTGGGTTCATGTGTGGTTGATATCCAATACAATAATCACACCTGAGGCATTTCTATTGGGTCTCTTCCTTATTCAGTCCACCTAATACCCTTTGGGATTCTCTATATGCTTGTGCAGCTGCCCTGATTATTTTAACTTTGTGGTTGTTTGGTAATGCATAATGATGAGTGTGAGATTTGTTTGCACTTGGCTAAAAGCCATTTGGCTACTCTGTTGGTTGAGACTTTTGGTAGACCACTGGCTAAGCGAACACAAATTTATGCCCATCACTGATCCAGTTAAGGGTTAGATTGAATGTGTGCTTGATGTGAATCTTTAAAGGTCATGAAGCATTATAGAAGCTTTGTGCTCTGAGAGCGTTCAGACCCTTTGGTTGATGGATATTTTGGTTAAGTGTGAACATTTGTGCCCATGGTTTTGAATGACCTTTTCCCAAAAGCCCACACTTCATTTGCCTTCATTGCTCTAAACCACCTGCAAGCTCTCATCATGTAAGTGCCATTCTCGCCCCCCCTCCCCCAAATAACCCTTTCCTATTTTTATACTGATCTATAGTGAACCACTTGCATATTCTCACTCTCAGATGATCGAAGACGTGCTTGGTGATGGGCCAGTCACAGCCAGCCGCTTTAGCCGCTGGTTCAACAGTAATCAGAGCCCCTCTGGTAGCCGCTCCAGCAGCCTGCGCTCCACCCCACATGAAGAGCTTGAGAAACTAGCAGGTAATGGAACACCATAGCTTTTGCATGTGCATTTTAATGCTGTGTCTGTGATGCCTCTAATCATTCTGTGCCTTCCTGCACTATTGATGTAAACAGTGGCAGTATAGGCTAAATTGTGGAATTCAATCATGTAAATTTTTACATTGACAACTGCAAGATCACCATGCAGTTCTATGCTCTATGCAGTTTGTCATGGAGTCATGTAAACTCTGCTTAACTGTAGTGTAGTTTCTTTTGGCAAAAAAAAACAACTGACTGGAGAACTGTTTTTCCATGTTTAGATCCATGCAGTAGTTCTCCTAGTCAGGGTCCTATGCCCTATTTCATGCCAATTCCCTTGGAGGAGCGGAGAGAGAAGGTGGACATCTTGGAGCTGCTCCATAAAGCCAAAATCGACCTTAAACCCCTTCTTTCCAGCTTAAATGCAAACAAGGCTCATCTGAAGGAAAGCAGTAAGTAACATTCATGTAATGTTTAGAACCTTTTCATTTTGCCCCCTTTTTTGGCTCTAATTTAACCGGATCCTGCCTTGTCCCTCTGTTGTAGCTAACTCTGGGGTGGTGTTGTCTTTGGAGGAGGTGGAGAGTGGTTTAAAGGGGCTGAAAGTTCAGAATGAGCAGCCTGAGCCAGCCCCCAGGCAGATGCAGGCTCAGGGCAGAGGAACTCCTTTCATGGCTGAGCACCTGGAAGAAGCGCTCACAGGAGGCACAGGGTTCATGGCCCGTCCCCGTGATCCTGACATGTCTGCCTTCAACAAGCTGGTGAGCAGTATGAAGGCAAGTGGAACCCTGCCCACCCAGCCCAAGCCCAGCGCGAGCAGTGTAAGTGTGATCACACAGCTGGTTAAATGTGACTGTGTCTGAGCATGCTGCTCTGCATCAGGTAAAGCTGGGAGTGAGTGAAGCCAGGTAAATTTCTTTCTCAAGGAAGGTGGTGTGTAAAAAATATTCCCATGTGCCTGTTTTTTTTAATCATGGGTTAGGGTGTGACTAATTTTATGAAAACTAGTTACTGAAGGTGTTTTTTTAAGGAGCTAAAAGTTCCACATATCGGCTGATAAAATCGTGGTTAGTAGTTAAACAGACACCGATAGTTTTTAAAGTCTTGATGTAAACACTTCTGTAAATGAGCACTGCTTTTGAAACGAGTAAATAAGCAAGCGTGTAATGTATAAAAGCACTATGTGCACAGTATTTGTGCATGTAGGCATTGTGCTTGTGTCTGGATTAGCATCTTGCCATGTGTATGGTTCTAATTGAATTAGGGTTGATTAATGAATATGGTTCATCATTTTAACTTTTGCTATTGATGCAGTCTGTAGAACCTTTGTGCTGATTGAAAAGTCTTTTTATTTTGTGTTACCATATAATTAAAGAGGAATTTCAACTGTCTTCTCTGAGATATCTGCAATAATTTGGTTGATTTTTAATGAATTCTCATTAGCTTCTACAACAGAGCCATGGGCAATGCAGCAAGAGGACTTGACCCTGAGACTTTTGAGTACCTGAAGTTATCCTACCCAACAGTTTGAGCTAGTCTTGCAAGCTATACCTCTAGCTTTGCTAGTTTAATCAATCATGTAGTAAATTCATGCAAAGAAGCATTAAAATGGCTTACACCATGGTTAGGCACATGTTTGTTCCTTTAAGTGTAATTGGTGGTAGTAATGTCTTGAATTGGATTAATGATGGGCATACATTTGTACATGTGAGTTGAGCAAGTTGGGGAGCTATATATTAAATATATATAAAATATAATAAATATTAAAATTGGTGAGTTTTGATGTTCATTAGGGGTATAACCCTGTGTCCTGGCAAAATTCCCCCATTGGCTCTTCTCAATCATGGCTCCCTAATAATCCCCATCCCTGATCTCTCTACTCCCATCCCATCACTCTACTCCCCACCAATTGCTGGTGTGTGATGGTCGTTCTGGCGCACTGTGGCTGCCATCACATCATCCAGGTGGATGCTACACTAGTGATCCCCACCCCCCGGCTATATAAAGGTTACTAACTAACCATGTTTGGCAAGTGGCTTTATGGTTATTTTAAGCTTTTAAGTTTAAAAGCTTGCATCAAAAGTATTTGAATTCTAATATTTTGCTAGAGAAAGATGGCTGTGGTGTTTATGGTAGGCCATATTATGGATAGTCATGTTTGTGTATTTGCGCCATCCGGCCAGATGTGTTGGTTAGATATGACTGATATTTGGCATGAAAATCAAAGAAACTAACTTCTGAAGCTGTAGTCCCTAGATGGTTGTATTCTTTTACTTGAGTTGTGTGAAGGCTGCATTGTGAAATTGTACATTTGTATCTGAATGTGTGGTGGTGGCTTTCTATATCACATTTTTGGTGCGGGGGAAACACTGGTGCGGGACACTGAACCTTGTGTTTTGTGCATTGACTTGTAAAGCTGATGGCCCTTTTCCTTGTGTGCACAGCTGCAGCAGTCTGCAGATCCTGCCATCCTGAGCACCATAACTGAGGCTCAGGCACCTGCCATACAGCAGAAGAATATATTCCAGGTGATGCAGCAAAGTCTTTAATCATGCTGTTCTGCTCTCGGTAACATGGCACAATATTGTACTACATTATAGAACTGAATTAATGTTAGTCTGTGGTGCTTTTCTGCTGTAGGAGTTGTTGGGTGTTCAGGGACCTCCACGGGTGGGTTCTCCACTCTTGAGTGGTCTGTTGGCAAATCCTGAAGCTGTATCTGCTCCAGCCCCTGGCCTCTTGCACCACCGTGGCTCCTCACCCACCATTTTTTCTCACAGAGGTCCCATTCAGGACATCTACACAGGCATACAGACAGGAACAGGTAGCAAATATCGGAATGCAGTACTGAACAGGATGAACTGCAATTTTAAATGTGTTATTGTACTTTGGGTTTGGTTCTGACTTGCTTGGAAAATCTTGGGTTTAATGTTTTTCTTTCTAATGTGTTATTTTCCTTGCAGGTTTCCCTGTTGGCTCACAACAAATTCCTGAGATGCACAGAGCTTTAAGTCCAGGCCCCACTCCACAACAGGTGAGAACTGTTATGCAGTATAGAAATATTATGGTAGACTTATATAGGAATGTAGGGATAACTTATTGAATGTGTTTCAGTTGAGGGCACTGTCTATGGGAGTGGACGAGGCAGAACTGGATGCTCTTATGTTCCAGGATCTGGTGTTACATGGTCGCCAGTACCAGCAAGGCTACAACAAACATGGCCACGATAAATCCTTCCGGAACAGGTTAAGAAAAAGTCCTCTCATTCAAATTGCGCTTTTCCACCCCACGGTACAGCTTGACTCTGCTCGCTTTTTGGGGGGCTTTCCACAGTGGATAGTACCTGGTACTTTTTAAAAACACTTTTTAAATAAAAGTACCACTTCAGTTGAGGTTCTAAGCAAGCTGAGACAATACTAAACGTGAGCCACGTTCATAGGGAGTAAGAATTCTCCTTGAGTGATTCTGTATTGTGCCTGAATAAATGTCATTTAATGTTCTATTAATTGAAAATGATGCATCATTTAGCTCATTACAAATAAAATTACAACAAAGGTTTCTCTTATATTTACATTTCACTTGTTACCAATTTCCAAACAGGCATTTATTGAAGTCACTCATGTCGCAGCTGAATCTAACTTGGTCATATAGAGCAATACGTAGGGTCTAGAACGCTGTTATTTTACATCCTTAATAGGGTCCACGTTCAGTGAACAGGAAAGGCATTTGGAATAGGGCCTGACCGTGTATCTGTACAGGGCTTCGATAATACATTATTCCTGCATTAAGGTGAGCCAAGTGGAGTAGTCATACTGTGCAGTGGAAAAGTGGCTAAACAGTATCCGAAGGCTGTGTTCAGAATGGTATATGAACTGTCTAATGCACCAGAGTGTATTGTTCCTTAAAATGTATACTAAATGAGGGAGTACAGTGGCACTGTTTACCTGCAAGTTTAAAAACACAACAGAGCTTTCTTTGCTATTCTTTGTGATTAAAATAAAAAAAAAATCACGCTGCATCATGGGATGCAGTACAGTATGAAAGAACTTCTCTACAGTATATTAGCAATTCAGATATGCTGCCAATTATACCTGAATGATACCCTACTCTGACCAGATTTCCGTGTTCATGTACTCATAATATATATAAAATCAATCACACACTCGGTGTGTGGTGTGGGGTTTTTTTTTTTTTGTTTTGGGGCATGGTTTAATATGCCATTTCAAACACAGCCAAGGTTCCTTGACTGCCTTCCTAATTTTCTGCTTAATCAAATGCCCTTGTAGGTGGCCAGTTGAATGAGTTGCTCAGGGGCTTTGTTCTGTTTGTTGTAGGCAGACGAGGATTAACCGGTCCCCTGGCCCTCACCTGCCGGGAAGGAATTCCCCCGTCACTGCAGTCACTAGTATGGTGAGTTTGCTTTGATCCATTGACATTAGACAGTCTTGGCCTACTTCTGTACAAGCTCACTTCCACCTTAATGATTTGTCTTCAAAATCAACGAATTGGGATCTCTTTTTATCTGGGCAGGACAGTAGGTGTAAATCCAAGGCTTTTAACTGGTTTTGTCTCAGTCCCTTACTGGCCAGTCATCTTTTGGCTGAAGTTATGTAATAAACAACAAAGCTGTGCCTTGTCAAATGTCCTCTTGATGCAGTGATGGCTTGTTTTCTTGGAATTGTATTACTAATTTGCCTTTTTTTTTTTTTTTTTTTTTTTTTTTTTTTCTTCCCCCAACCCCCCCCTCCCCCCTGCAGCTGTCTCCATCTTTTACTCCAACCTCAGTGATTAAAAAGATGTATGAGTCAAAGGAGAAGACTAAAGATGAGCCAATGAGTAGGCCAGGAAGCAAAGAGAATGCTGCAAACTCGCAGGAAGGTAAGGTTCTTACTTTAGCTGTATTGTTGGTCACTGTGGAATGTTCTTTGTTTATAAACCTTCAAACTGTCTCCCTTTTATAGACAGTCCTTCCCCCAGCTCCTTCATTGATGGTGTGGACAGTGGTGGGCCTCAAGCAGGTGGCATAAAAGCCTGCTCCACCCCTGTATCTGCACAGAATCGCCACTCGAAAGAGGCTGAGCGAGTCAGGCCTAGCTCTACCACAGGGCTTCACACTCCTGCTATGCTGTCCCCAGGGTCCTCCTCTTCTTTCCCTAGACCCATTTACCCAGTACCTCTTTTGTCTCACGTCCCCTTGGTTAGGCCTCCACCACCACAACTGCATCCTAGTGTGGTACAGAGGATGATCGCCCAGGGCATCCAGCCTCAGCAACTTGGACCTGCACTCTTACAAACAGGTGGGGACTGGTGTTTAACTGCAGAATGGTTGCTTTTGTGTAGGTTCATTTGTTTTATGGAGACATTCCTGTACCTAGGGTTACCCAAGAGTTCACAGTGAATGTTTGTGTGATAACAGTGGTCTGTCTGTCTGAACAGGACTTTTCCCCCAGACTGTAGATCTGTCCCAGCTGCAGGGTCTGCCTCCTGCTCTCTTAAGCCAGCCTTTGTATCCACTTGGCACTACAGGACACCCACTTATTCCCCCCAGAGCTGCTGCACCACATATGCAGTTAGCAGTCATGCAACAACAGTTCCAACAGCAGCAGAGACCTAGTAAGTATCAAGAGTTTGTATTGATGTATGTTATTGGTTAACACAAGACTTATCGTTTTTAAACAGATTCATTTTCAGAATTGTAACCCTTTTTAAATAATGCAAAAATCTTAAAGCTCAGTAACTTTCTTGGAGTCATACATGGGGTGAGGTTTGTGATTTCCCATACAATATAACTTCTTTCAAACTGTTCACATACACACGCACAATTTTTAGTGCACACATACAAACACCCACACAATTATAGCTGCATCATTTATTCAGGCCTGCAGTGCTCTATAATACAGCAGAATCGGAAAAAAGTAAAAGCAAGTATTTTCCCCATAGGCTAAACCTGAGAAAATACTACACATCTCAGAAAATTAAAAAAAACTTCAGCGTTTTTGTTGACAAGGTTTCAAGCCTATTAACACACAGTGCATGACTTTATGCTTAAATGTCACAGGATTAAATAGTCCAGTTTGAATGGGTTTCAATGGGCACACTTGTCCTTAAGGTCCGGAGTGTAACTATTTTGTGTACCTAGTTTAAAATAGATTTATGAGAGTGAGAAAATTAAAATTCCAATAATTCACACCTTTTGCAAAACTTATACTGTCTAACACTTTTTTTTTTTTTTGTTTTTCTTTTTAAAATCAAAAATGAAAGACAAATGTCCATAAGGATGCACAAGGGTTAATGTAATTTATTTATTTATTTTAAAACCCTAGACCTGTTTGTCTCTGCAGATATACACACAGTGCCCACTGGAACCCCACAGTCTCACAGCCACACCACGCATCGGACAACCCACTCTCAGCGGCGAGCAGGGAGTCCACCTCTAGGTCTGGCCAAGTGGTTTGGCTCGGATGTGCTACAGCAACCCCTCCCTTCCATGCCTTCTGCTAAAGTAATCAGTGTTGATGAACTGGAGTTCCGCCAGTGATTACGATCCAGCAGCCAGTTACAGAGTAAAGCAAGACCCCGCTTCCTCATGGCCCTGTTTAGTTAAAAAAAAAAAAAATAAATAAATAAAAAGGTGAACTTTAATTTCTATGAAAATGTACAGGTGATGGAGCCCTGTGTGTTTAATATGCTCAGTCATAAACCTTACCGTTGTTGATAGTTGATAGGCCTAGAAGTTTAGAGAATGTCCTGGACTACTTTTTTGTTTTGTTTTCCCTGTGAAAATTGTCCTATCAAAGTATTTAGGGATTTGACTTTTTTTTTTTTTTTTTTTTTTTTTTTTTTGTACTTTTTATTTGCAGTAAAGAAGTAAATAATGTATAGGCCAGAATTGTACAGACTATGGGAATTTTTTTCCTCCCTGTACATAACTTTCTTTTTTTTCTTCTTCTTCTTTCTTTGCTGTGTGGAAGGTTTCAGAGTAAATAATAGGGCCATTTGGGAGTTTTCCCCCCTGGCTCTCCCTTTTTTTTCACAAGTAGTGGGGTTCATTTTGCAGCCTTGGATTTGGTCTGAGTGGGTAGGCGGCACTGCTGCAGATGCCCACAGGTGTATGAACATTACTTTCCTGACCAATACACCATCTCTCATGGACAAAAGTAGTTGGAACCTGCTGGAGCTGAGCCCAAGTGGGGCTACTGTATGAATGTGCCTTCCGACACCCCCCCCCCCCCCCCTTCTTTATGCCCTCTCCCCAACCTTCACTTCTTCCCCCTAGCCAGTCAGTAAGAGAAGCACTGCGTCGAATCACGTTTTGTTTTAGGGTGGCAGGGGTTGAATTCAAGGAATTGTGCTACTAATTTAAAAAAAAGCACAAAATAAAATGTTCAATAAAAATATCCACTTGTTTTTTGTTAATCTGTGTTTGAATTTGGTTTTAATTCCTGTTGGGGTCATCTGTGCAGTAATAAGGAAATGGATAAATGTTGGAAAACATGTCTAGATTGTGCTAATGACGATACAGCCATGTAACCTTTTTGTTTAAGTTTGCTATACAAATCGGTACTTGAGTCACAGTCATCATGTTTTGACTGACTTAACTCTGACTTAAGACTGAACTCTCAATTTCGGCCTGGATAAAACACAAAAATGCATCAAAACGGAGTAAAAGGTAAGACTGTACATGGCCTCATCAGTATTTACTGCAGTGCTGCTCTCATGCAGCTTGCATTTGTAAAGTGCAACAGAAACCATATTTAAAAGATCAGCTCAAGTTCCAAAAAAAAAAAAGGCACGTTAGAACAAAAACATGGGTACAGAAGATTGTACAATTTCTAAAACTATCTAAAACGAAGGACTTCTCTTTGCCCTTTTTTATGTGGTGAAAGAACTACTAGGAACCTAATCTTACTGTTAACTTGCTACAAGTTGGATTACAAGTTATAGCTTTTCCCAAGACCGTGTGGGAAGCATGTAGATGTGTCTTGATTAGCAATTTTAATGGCTAATCTTCAAACACCACAAAAATATAGCCAATAGAAAACCATTCCATACACATGTTGAAGTCTGTTGCAGACAGTCTACTTTGGTGTTTGTTTCAGCTATTGTTTGATAATGCTGTAACAATAGAGATTAGACCTATATAGTTGCTGTCCACTTTAACAGGAACACCTACACATTCATGCAAATTTTCAAGTAGCCAATTATGGTAGCAGCAGCACACTGCATAAACTCCTAAATACTGCATAAACAGCTGATCTAGGAACTTCACACAACAGTCTAGAGTTGAGTAGGTGTTCCTAATAAAAATGGAATGTGTGTGTGTATGTATATATATATATATATATATATATATATATATATATATATATATATATATATCTATATCCTGCATTCTGACCCCTTGAGGCATGGACTCCACAAGACCTCTGAAGATGTGCTGTGGTATCTGGCACCTAGATGTTAGCAGAAGATCTTTTAACTCCTGTAAGTTGCGAGGTGAGGCCTCCATGGATCGGACTTGTTTGTCCGGTAAATCCCATAGATGCTCGATGGAATTGAGATCTGTGGAATTTGGAGGCCGTTTCAACACCTTAAACTCTTTGTTCTTTAAACCAGTCCTGAACAATTTTTGCAGTGTGGCAGGGTGCATTATCCTGCTGAAAGAATCCACTGCCATTAGGGAATATCATTGCCATGAAGGGGTGTACTTGGTCTGTAATAATGTTTCGGTAGGTGATGCATGTCAAAGTAAATTCACATGAATGCCAGGACCCAAGGTTTCCCAGCAGAACATTGCTGAGAGCATCACACTGTCTCCGCCAGCTTGCCTTCTTCCCATAATGCTTCCTGGTGTCATCTCTTCCCCAGGTAAGCAACACACACACAAACCACATGATGTATAACCCCAATTCTGAAAAAGTTGGGACAGTATGGAAAATGCTAATAAAAACAAAGAGGAGTGATTTGTAAATGTACTCTGACTTGTATTTTTTTTTATTTTTTTAAAGCATATAAAGACACTGTATTTGATGCTTTATCTAATCAACTGCAAAGTTTTTGGAAGGTAAACGTTTATTTGGAAATTGATGCATGCAACATGTTCCAAAAAAGTTGGGACAGGGGCAATTTAGGACTAATAGCAATGTGACGAGTTGAAATAAAAAGGTGACGTGAAACAGGTGAGGCAATCACAGTATATAAGGCCTAGTCATTCAAGAGCAAGGATGGGTTGAGGCTCGCCAATCTGCCAACAGATGCATCAGCGAATAAACCAACACTTTGAGAACATCAGTCCCCAATGACAAATCGGTAGGATTTTGGGCATTTCACCTTCTACAGCTCACAATATTGGAACTGAGGCCATGCAGTTCAATCTTCATTTCAACAGACCAGAGAATCTTGTTTCTCACAGTCAGTGAGTCCTTTAGGTGCTTTTTTTGCTAATTCCAAGTGGAGAGGCTTCCATCTCTGGCCACTCTATCATAAAGTCCAGATTTGTGGTGTTTTATAGTGATGGTTGACCTTCTGCAAGTTTCTCCCATCTTCACACATGGTCTCTGGAGCTCAACCGGAGTGACCATCGGGGTTCTTGGTCACCTATCTTACCAAGGCCCTTCTCTCCTGATTGCTCAGATTGTCCAGGTGGCCAGCGCTAGGAAGAGTCCTGGTTGTTCCAAACTTCCATTTAAGAATTATGGCCACTCTGTTTTTGGGAATCTTCAATGCAGCAGAAATGATTTGTAGCCTTCTCCTGTCTCTGAGCTCTGAATGCAGTGCCTCTGACCTCATGGCTTGTTTTTTTCAGCAGTTCCAGCTGATAGACCTTATATAGACAGATGTGTGCTTTAAATAATCTTGTCCAATTAATTGAATTTGCCACAGGTGGACTCCAATCCAAGTGCACAGTACAAAAACAGCTGAAGATCATTGGGGTCTCTCTTCCCTCCATCATAGACATTTACACCAAACGCTTCATCCGCAAAGACACCCGCATTGTGGATGACCCCACACACCCCTCACACAGAACTCTTCACTATCTTCACTCTCCTGCCGCCTAGAAAAAGGCACCGACACATTCGGGCCCTCATGGCCAGACTATGCAACAGCATCTTCCGCCAAGCCATCAGACTCTTTAATACTCAAAGACTGGACAGACGCGCACACACACACACACACACACACACTCTGAACTGAACACCATCCCACTCCCATTGCAATATTTGCACATTCCTGCATTGACTCTATTGCATTTTTGCTGCTACTGTATTTATAAAAATTTACGAATTACTGTCATTCACAGAGAAACGGAGTGGACATGTTTGTTTTGTTTATTTATCGAGTTAGTCGGTAACAAGCGAGTCGTGATGTACTGAAAAGCACGATGTGTGCAGTTATATTAGGGATGGCTGACACGAAACTGACGTTTCGACGGTGTTTCTAAACACTGTTCCGAAATGTGACTCCAAACACCCGTGTCACGTGACGATGAAGCAACACTAAATGAAGTTTCACGGGTGTTTCGACAGGTGGCATACCTGCTGAATCTGCGCTTGATTGACAGGGTCGGGAACAAACCACACAATTGCACATCTGTCTCAACCTAACCCCCACAAAGTTTAAAAGTGAAGTTAACGCATCTTCACCTCGTGGGTTTTTTGTGAGAGGATCTTTTTTTTCGAAGGCTGGAGAAATTTTATGTAAAAACAACAACAACAAAAAAAAGAAGTAGGCTAAATCCTTCGACAGCTGAGCAATTAGTATTTTTAACTAAAAATCTTGACATGTAACAAATGTGAGACATTGTGGCTTGATCCATTCATCCATCCATCCATTTTCTATAGCACTTATCCTACAGGGACGCGGTGAGCCTGGAGCCTATCCTTGGGAGGCATGGGGCAAAAGGCGGGGGACACTCTGGATGGGGTGCTAATCCATCACAGGGCACGATCACACATTCATACACTACAGACACCGTGGACATGCCAATCAGCCAACCACGCATGTCTTTGGACTGGGGGAGGAAACCGGAGTACCCAGAGGAAACCCCCGCAGCACAGGGAGAACATGCAAACTCTGCACACACAGGCCGTGGCAGGAATCAAACCCTAAATTGTGGCTTGTGCACTGTGGCTTGATTTCTTTTATTAATCTTCATGTTTCATGACCAAAATGTTTCATGTCTTCATGTTTCATGACCAAAACCCCCCCCCCCCCCAAAAAGCAACAGACCCCGCCCAACAGACTGTTGTTCCCCGGTTTAAACACCACGTAAGTTATAATTCGTCAGCGCTTGTCTGAATCATTGTCAAGCTTGTTTCAGGGCAACACCTGTAAATGACCACAAGATGTCACCATGGAGACGGGTGTCGGATTGTCTCGGAGCCTCGACACAATACGGCACATTTACTTCAACTGTTTCAGTGCTCCACGAAGCCTCGCTCTGCGCACCACTACTTATAATATAGAGATTTTTTTCTTTCAGTTTCTATTATACGTAACCTGTATACGTGTAACCAAACACACACACACGTACGTTGGTGTGTGCGTGTCAGTGGAGGGGGGGCAGCGTAGACATATATGTCTATGGGGGACAGGGCCGGAGTGGGCGGGGCTTGTGGACTTCTGTCGGCTCCCGTTCACTGCGCATTTATTTCTATTTCTATTTCTGCAATATTAATGTGCTGTGTGCAGGGGAACAAAGCGCTGGGATCTGGCCACTGTCGGATTTTCTTATAGCAAATGTAATCGTCTACATTTTTTTTTTGGGAGGGGGGGGGGGGATTAAGAGGGGGAGGGGGCTCACTGGAAAACAAGGATGTGAATTCATAACGGGGAGGAGGGGGTTAGAAACCAGGAAGATGAACAATATGCAGAATAACGAACATGAAAACTGAATACCGCTGACATGTGCGCGTAGTTTAGATGCGTCCAGCCTGGATGTCATTAACAATAAGCGATCCGTTTTATTTAATTATATATATATATATATATATACATATATATATTTTAAAAATAATAATAAAAAAGCACCGAGGACACCCCCCCTCTCTCCCTCCCTCCCTCCCTCCAAAACAAAGGTCAAAGTTCACAGGAAGCTGGGGGGCTGCCATTTTCCCCCTGCTAACATATTAGATGCTAAAACGAAGAGGGGTGGTCGTTGTTGAAAGCGTTTTTTTGTTTATTTTTTTTTAAAACGCAGGGATTGTTTTTCTTTCTGTTTATGTTTGTCAGCCTCTCTGTCACATGCGCTAGTCGTTGTGGTTAATGGAAGGCGGCATGGAGAGAATAGAGCAGCCGTGGAATTCTTCCTATACGTACCAGGTGAGCAAGCACAGCGCCGAGATGCTACACAACCTTAACAACCAGAGAAAAGATGGAGGCAGATTCTGCGACGTGATCCTGCGCGTCGGAGAGGAAAGCTTTCCGGCACACAAGGCGGTGCTGGCGGCGTGCAGCGAGTACTTCGAGTCGGTGTTCAGCTGTCAGGTCGAGGGCGACAGCGAGGGCAAAGAGCTCGAGATGCACACGATCAGCCCCAAAGTTTTCCGAGACATCCTGGACTTCGCTTACACGTCGAAGATCGTGGTGCGCTTGGAGTGCTTCCCGGAACTCATGACGGCCGCCAAGTTCCTGCTCATGCGCTCGGTCATTGAAATCTGCCAGGAGGTGATCAAACAGTCCAACGTGCAGATCCTGGTGCCGCCGTCTCGCGGTGGAGAGCTCAGCTTCCTGTCAAACCCCATGCACGCCGACGTGCCAAACGGCGCCGTGTTTACTAACAGGCACAACCTGGACAGTGACAGTACCAGCGCTCCGCCACCTATGAACAGCAGCTCCCACCCGATCGGCCTCCCTGTCTCCCCGTCAGCCTTCGCGACAAACCCGGTAAACGGCGAGGCCTCTTCTCCAGCCTCCAAGCGAGCCAGAGGACGGCCCAAGAAAGAAGATCCGCAAGAGCCCGGCGTGTACAATAATGGTACGATTGACGACAATGAAGGTCCTTTTCCTGGAGGCATTTGCGGTAAGATGCTGAGCGACGCTGTGCAGCTGAGAAACCACGAGGCCCAGCATGGGTCAGTGGGGGCAGGTGGAGAGATGGTGTCCGTGGACATGGCTGTAACGGCTCCCCAGGCTCAGAACTGCGTGCAGACGGACGGGAACCGCAAACGTGAGAGGACGAGACGACACGTGGGCTGTGATCTGTGTGGGAAGGTGTTTAGAGACGTCTATCACCTCAATCGACACAAGTTGTCTCACTCTGGGGAGAAGCCATATGCCTGTCCTGTGTGCGGCCTGCGGTTCAAGCGCAAAGACAGGATGTCTTATCATGTTCGCTCTCACGATGGAGCCGTGGGCAAACCCTATGTGTGCCAAAACTGTGGGAAAGGCTTCTCCAGGTGAGTTCTCTTCAGCCCAAGTTACTGGTCTGGAGCACAAGACTTCATAAATATGGTTGATATTGTGGCAGATGAGACTTTGGGTCGCACCCCCTGTCAAAAACAGCAACACTCTTATCGGCTGCAGAGTACACATTGATTAATGTGTAGGTGTAAGAGTGCATCTGTTTGTATGTTCTTTGCAGGCCAGACCACCTAAATGGACACATCAAGCAGGTGCACACAACAGAGAGACCTCATAAATGTCAGGTGAGAGAGAGAGAGAGAGAGAGAGAGAGAGAGAGCACTGTTCAATACGTTCAAGTGTCATTACCTTATAGCACAGTATGTTCGGTGAATGTCATCATAAAAGTCATCATCCAAGTTAGGAATCTTAGTTAATAGTTTCCCTTGTTGCTTTTTTGCAGATTTGTAACGCGTCGTTTGCAACACGAGATCGTCTGAGGTCGCACCTGGCTTGCCACGAGGATAAAATCCCGTGCCAAGTGTGCGGCAAGTTCTTAAGGGCTGCTTATATGACAGACCACCTGAAAAAACACAGCGAAGGACCTCACAACTACTGCAGCATATGCAATAAAGGTAATGGCTCATATAGACTAATAATTTAGATGGTCATCTCATACATTACAGGTAATTTATTGTATATTCAAGGATCCTTTTGAAACGTGCACTTTTTCTGTGGCCAATTGAAAAATATGTAAAGCCCAGTGTTCAAGGAGAGCTAGAGACTGGTTGAATTTTGGTTTATTAACTGCAAATTAAAGAGGAATAAAAAAAAAATGTTCATACATTTTTCTAAGCTCAAGTCCTAGGAGTCCATATGCTATATGGTAGGCGTCGGCAAACAGCAGCCCACGGGCCAAATCCAACCTGCCCAACTGGAAAACATGGGAATCGTTGTGTCAGACAAACTGCATTTCAGATCTTTGACCATTTTCAAGCGCAGAATTTGTGTATAGTTCAACTTTTGGTGCAAAAACATTATTTAAGCACAGAAAGCCAGTTGCAAAGTGGCTTTGGATTCATTGGAACAGTTGTTCATATGCAGTCTTTCAGATGCACAATGGAGAAAGTTCTCATTGTAGCAGTAGCCCGGGAGACATGCTATATAAAAGTGTTTTGGCAGATTACAGATTGTCAGGTTTAATCTGGGAATAGATGGTATAATGGTCATTTTTGGTTGTGTTTTACTGTTTATGGTTTGTTAATTGAGTAGCCAGATCACTACTTTTTCTAAAAACCACCTCTAGGACAGTCGGCAAGTTTCTGGAATTAAAATTGTACCAAATGTAATTTTTCAAGGAAACAAGCAAAAATATACAATAAGCATGAAGAAAAACACTCTGAGACAGAAAGCGGTGAACTCGGTGGCAAAAATTTAATATGGTCTTCAAATAAACAGAATTCTTCGTTAACAGTTTTCTAAGCTTCGTTTTAGCTAATCATGGTTATGAATGCGCTGCCAAAGTTTTTGTTTATGCGGCGCAAGTTTACATTCACCATTCTGGCACAAATCTCACATGTGGGCGGGCTTAACAGCGATTTACTCTGATTGGCTAGTGAGATTTGGATGATGATGATGATGACTACGATGTCGTTCCGTGTCGCTCATGAGAGCTCATCTCGAAACAATAGTCGTATGAGACTACCCAAACCTCAAATGTTAATTACAAATTAATAATACTGACTAAAGTAAGTAAGTAATTTCCACTACAAAAGTACAAACACTGTAGCTATACAGAGAACCGCATCCAGAACGCTCTCCAAAATTCTCTCAAAAGTTTCTACTTCCAGGTCAGGTAGCTGTTGATCCAAATCTCACTACCCAATGAGAGTAAATCGCCGTGAAGCCACGCCCACACGTTAGATTTGTGCCACAGTGGTGAGCGTAAACTTGCCGAGCGTAAACGAAAACTCTGCCAGCGCATTCGTAACCATGATTAGCAAAAACGAAGCTTAGGAAACTGTTAACAAAGAATGCTGTTTATTTGAAGATCATGTACATTTTTTTTCCGCCAATGAGTTCACCGCTTTCAGTTTCAAAGTGTTTTTCTTCTTTCTCATCGTATATTTTTGTTCTCTTCTTGAAAAAAAGATACGTTCGATACTTTTGGCACAAATTTAATTCCATACAAGTTCAGCTAACTAAATGACTCAGCAGTTTCCTCCAATACAAACTCCCAGTATACAGAACGTTTACATGTAAGGTTGATTGAGGAATACTAAATGTATTTCTGGAACTTGTAATTGCTTTAACAAAGATATTCTGCGATCTGGGGTTTCCTTCAGGAGCTGTTGCTTGTAGACATACTACAACATTATGTTGTCACCTACTGGACGTATTTTGAAACACAATAGCGAACGTGATTAAACTAAACATTTTTAAATATGTAATTTCTCATGGATGGCAAATTTGAGCATACAGATCTGTATTTGGGTCACATTTGTTAGTACAGTGCTAAATTCACACATTTCCATTTAAGACAGACACTTTATCAGTACTTCTGTGATAAAAAAGGGAGAGTTACATGTAATCTCAGTTAGTGATCCTTTTAATCATAGGATGTGCATTCTTAACTATCCAGCTAGCCATTTTACGTAATGAACGAATTTGCGGAAGGTATGATGTATTCGGACAGATTTGACTGCTGTATATATTGAGAATATGACAATTCAAATAGACTTAGTTTTGTGTTTACCAGTGACAGATGTGGACTAGTTCGCTTGCATTACTAGCATTTACCTAGCCGCGCTAACTGTGAGCTAACATTAACAACAACATCATTATGTACAGGTTCATAACTAAGCCTACTGTTCTGCTACGTCAGTAAATCTATGATCTTGGTGAACAGATGCCTTATTCTGAGTCAGTCTGAGGTTCACATTTACAGGGTTGCTTTTTCCCAATGTGGCTTCCTGCCTTTTTGTAATAACATATTATTTTGTAATGCGTAGGTAACGGAATAGCATAGCGGGGGGAAAGGTGTGTAGTTGGGATGGCAGGAGCACATAAGGGCGTTTCCAGTTTTCCATAAATCCTTGCACTTTATGAGGGAACAGTTGTAGAGATGTTCCTTGGCCTTTTTAGTAGTAGTTTCTTTGGCATTAAACCCTAAGAATTATTACTCAAGATTACCTTTTAATAGTTTAAAAATATATTTTTACGGTAGTGCTAATTACTAAATGCTAATGGGCTGTTAGTGTGAATGTTTTTTGGTTTTTTTCTTGAATAAGTAGGCTATTTGAGTATTCCACATTTTGGAAAAAAAAATACAAAAAAGTATTGAATCCTTAAAAGTGCTCCTTTAAAGAATGGCTTTTAACTGAATAATTCCTCTTGGATCGTTTTTGTCCCCCCCCCCCCCCATTGACACAGCAATACATTTACAGTCTTTATTTAAAATATTGTTACTTTGCGTAAAATAATTCAACTTGCGTGAAAAAGCTGATTAAAGAAGCGCTGCATATGTAGTAAGTCTGTGAAGTGGCGAAATTGGATTAAAGCCAGCTTTAGAAAGTACGTTTACAGCATTCTTTTAAGATTACTCGTCACACTGTACGAGATGCTCTCTATAAAATCATGGCTGAATACTGTACCAGACTGTGAGATAACCTGTTCTCCATGTCCGATTATACTGTGAAGATCCTCTAGTTGCTTTTAAAGAAAACCACTAAGTTCCGTCTGCTTACATCATCAATCAGTGCGATCTGGGCTAGAGATCGACCAATATAGATTTTTTTATAACCGATACCGATCCCGATTATTTACATGTTTATGTGCCCGAGAACCGATACTTATTTGTTGTTTTACTTCTGTTTTTGACACAAATGATAACGCCACCACTGATCTGAACAATTTCACTTCCTCCTTACATAAAAACAAACGAAAAATAACTCTTATTTATACACAAATTAATAGAGGGGTCTGAAAGAGTGGACAAATGCAAAGTGCACTGTTACTAAAGTGTCTTTTTATTTTAATTTTTTATTTTGAAATAAAAGCTTTGAGGAGGTAAACAGATTAAGTGACTGTGAGTCTCTATTTCTTAGTGCCAAACTGCTTAAATAGCATATCAAGCGTTTATGTAACGCATCTAATTTGTACATTAATGACTGTTATGTTAAATAAAAGTTTATTAATTAAAGGAAATTAATTAAAGCAAAGCAAGTTTACAAATGCTTTACTTGTGCACATCGTCGTTTACTTGTGTCTCCTCAGCAATGCCAGTCCTGCGTGCAGTTCTCAAAACTCCCACAAGATGGTGCCAACAAGATTCTTGGTAGATCTGACATTACAAAACCGATATCTGATTATGGATAAATGCTTAAATATTGGGAAAAAAATGATTATCGGTCGATCTCTAATCTGGGCTCATGCACAAAATATGGTCTACATAAGTAGAAGCATTTTTCAAAGTGAGCTTGAGGCAAAAAGGATATAATAATATAAAAATAATATTTTTTCTCTTAGCAAGTATTTTGTTTCACTATTGCCACTACTGTATTCACCATTGCCAAACTTCTAGCTGTCTCTGGAGTTTTGTCTTATACTATGGAATCCTCCTATTTGTGACATTTAGACAAGCATCATAGCAGTGGTCTCACAGATTTTGCTAAAAAAAACTTCTCGTTCTCAGCTGTCTTTGGTTGCGACGACGCTAAATCCGACTGCTGTTGTGTATGTAAAATTATGTGTTCTAAGACTGGCGATCTCAACTCACGGCCAAAAATATTCTTTTTATGATGTGTGATTCTGTGACAGCAAACTGGAAAATCTTATAGCGTAAAGCCGGCTTCAGCCCCTGAGCCTGTTATGTCTGACAAGTAAATTATTCGAGGATAACGATGTGGTTACGCACTAGCTGTAGCCACAGAACCTGCTTCCAGTGCTGGGCTGCACTAGTTTGAGTTGATATGATGTTGATTAACAAAATTGTTTTGGTGTATTTTGACAGGTTTGGCTACTGTAACGGATAGGAACTAGCTCAGTAGCAGTTACTTTACTGGCTAGCTATGTGCTAATGTTACCTAAAGTAACCTACAGTCTGTCATTGCTGTTAGTGTTTTCCTAGTATTTGCATTGTAGCATATTGCAGCAGAATAACATATCTAACAATTTATAATTTAAGGTGGTTTTTCAGGAGAACTTTATAAAAAAAAAAGGTAGACCGCTCCACCATGTCCCCAAGACTTAATTGCCGACACCTGCTATATGGATTGCCAGTTCATTAGAAACCACTGTACACGAGCCATTAAGACTGAAAAGTCTTTTGATTTGGGTTCAAGGCCTTTTTCACAATGATAAGAAAACAGGAGATGCTCATCTCATTGTTAAACAAGTCTCTGCTTGTTTTCCCCTTCTGTTCCTTCTGTTTTGCTTTTTGCTCCTCTTGACGGTCTCAGGTTTTTCCACTGCGTCCTACCTAAAGGTACATGTAAAAACACACCACGGCTCGTCCATGCTCCCTTCCTCCACAGCTCACCAGTTCCTAGAGCCGCGTGACAACGGGCCGCAGATGCACAACGGTGCCCCCTACCACTCAGGACGCCAATGCACAGTGGAAGGCAAGCACGCCTCGGTGTCCCTGCCACTTGCTCGCTCACTCTTTTCACCCCACTGCTAAATATTGCATCTGCTTGTGTAAACACACTCACTCACTCACTCACTCGGCCCGTACTGTTGCGCTAATTTATCACTCCAGCTGATTTCCATCATTCTCATATTATGAGCAGATTTTGTTATGAAAGACCAGTCATATTCGTATATATTACAGTTCCTGTAAGGTATGGGTATAAATACTCGCATGCTTTTTATTGTAGAAGAATGATGGAAATGTGGTGATAAAGAGAACTCACATGGTGCTATTCAACCTGAATCAGGCTTTTTGGTGGTGTTGATTTTTTTTTTTTTTTTTTTTTTTTTTTAAAGCTGTTTCAATCGGTTTAATCCAGTTAATGTGATAAAATCATTTAAGGTGTTGGAGGTGTGGGAAAAATCGAATGTTGAAAGCAATCATATGAGAGATTTTCCTTCATGCCTGATTCATAATCCATCACATCGAATGAGATCTTTTTCCTTATGATTTGGCTCCTTTTGTTCTAGTTTTCCATTTAGACTTTGGAAGTCTGGCTGGATCGTAGGTATAGGCCTGACTTGTAAATGTAATTTTGTGAAACTCTTGATAAAATCTGGCTGATCAGTATGATTGCTGCTGCATGTATCTACATGTACCACTGCAATTCGCTTGTGCTGTATCATGTGCACATTCAAGTAAGGCTGCAGTGTTCTGTGGTTGATTGGTCAAAGTGTGTGTGTGTGTGTGTGTGTGTGTGTGTGTGTGTATATATATATATATATATATATATATATATATATATATATATATATATATATATATATATATATATATATACACACACACACTTAAAAAAGATAAAAACAGATCACACTTGCAGCCCTACCAGCTTTATCTAGTATGGAAGGCTGTCTGTTGCTGTATAAGTTAGCATGGCAAAGTAATATAACATCTGTTGCTTTATGTAATTTCCATCATGCTGGCAAAGCAAGCATTTCTTGGCAATCAGTGCATGTTGTAGTCCAATATGTGCAAAGGTTTTGGGAATCAGTGGGCTTTTTTTCATGGAATTATTGCCCTAGAAGTTAGCAGCCTGTTGTTGGGGTGTGTTGAGAGGATGGTAAGATGGCCTCAATTATTTTTCCATCAGTGTTAAGCTTTGTGTCCTAATTACTAAACTAATTTTCCTGTTTGGATGTTTAGTATGTTGTCCATTGTGCAGTTGTGGTAGTTTTACTTCAGTGTTTTATTTTGTTGCTGAATAATAATAATAAGAATACATGGAATAAAGTCACCAACTTTATTCCGTGACTAAAAGTAAATTACAAAATAATAATCCACCCTTCCACTCAAACATATATACGAGGAAAATATACAATTTTCCTCAAAGAATAAGAACAAGACAAAAAAGTTAAACTTTTTCTCTTCATGTTCGCATACTTAAACTATATGGCCAAAAGTTTGTGGACACCTGACCATTACACCCACATGTGGGTCTTCCCTAAAAAAAAAAAAAAAAAAGTTGGAAGCACACAATCGTATAAACTGTCTTTGTATGCTGTAGCTTTACAGTTTCCCTTCACTCGATCTAAGAGAAACAAACCTGTTCCACTATCAAAGTGTTCATGTGCACAAAACAAGCTCCAGGAAGACATGGTTTGTGAAGGCAGGTGTGGAAGAACTCGAGTGGCCTGCACAGAGCCCTGATCTCAACCCCGCTGAACAACTTTGGGATGAACTGGAACGCTGTTTGCACCCCAAGCTTAGTCACCCAACATCCGTGCCTGACCTCACTAATGCTCTTGTGGCTGAATGAGCACAAATCCCCACAGCCACTCTCCAAAATCTAGTGGGAAAAATGGTCAGGTGTCCACAAACTTTTGGTTATATAGTGAAGTTTGATAAGGTCTTAAAGCGCACCTATTATGGTTTTGAAACGTGCCTAATAATGTTTTAAAGGTCTCATACAATAGATTTACATGCATCCAAGGACAGAAAACACTTTAATGTGCTCATAATTTAAACTGCAGCATTACCTTTTCCCCCCAGTGTCACTAATGACTCGTTAAATGAAAGGATTCATTCTAAACGCCTCCTTTCAGAGAGCATACTCTACTCTGATTGGTCTGATGTCCCAGTCTGTTGTGATTGGTCTATCTCTGTCAGCGTGTTTCAAAAAGGAAACGCCCACTACCATAACGAGTTTCGGCTCCGTCTGTCCGCAAGCGGCCGATGAAGACCACAGGCAGGACTTTTTGTTACAAACCTACGTAGGTTAGTACAGGAAGTAAGTCTGGAATTACTAACGACTCGTTTCAGCAGTTCAGAATCGGTTCCTTCTTTTGGGAGTCAATAACTAGATTTGCAAACTTTTTACATTCCCAAACAGCTATATAACACACTACATGAAAGGTAATATCTAAAAAACCATAATAGGTGCACTTTTTAAATGAAGACGTGCTCAGGATGATGTCAGTAGACATTTCTGTGGCTGAATGTTGCTCTGGGCCTGTCTTTTCTGATCTGCCAATGCCTGCTACCGCTTCATCAGAGAAATACGCTGTAGTACTCATTACTTTTTGGTAGCATCAGCAGTAGTGTTGCAGTTTTTTGTAGTTTCTCTCTTGTTGGGCTTATCATACTAGCTAGAGAGAACTAGCACACCGACTTACCAAAGAAACACAATTAATAATTTAATATGCCGCATACACTTCTATGAAATGTAGTCAGGGTACTAAATGCACTCCTTAGAGTAATGTTATTAAATGGAGCCACTTCCTGTGCGTTTGTGAAATGATCTGGTGTTCCACATAGAATTCAGACTTATTAATATGGACAACATACTTAAGTTATTGCATTTGCGTTTTTGAACACCACGGTAAAATTTTATGGGGGAAAAGACTAAAAACATAAGTTTTAAGTATTAGTAGACTAACTCTAAAATAAAAACAGCAATAACCCTATTCCTAAAATATGACTATATCTATTATGAATTTTTGTCAGAAGATTAAAACTAAGCCCAAATTAGCTGTTAAAATTACAGGTATGTCTCAACCAGCTGCCTAGTTCAGTAGGTAGGGACGGGCGATATGGGCTTAAAACTATATCACGGTATTTTCTGGTATTTATTGCGATAACGATATCAGTGACGATATAAATATAGTACCATGCACCACTGTTTTTGGCTATAAGTGATTGCTGGGATCTTGAGAGTCTCAGAAACACAAACATTGATCTAAAAGTAAAACTGATTTTCTGTAACCAAACCAGTTCCAGATTGTAGACGTACAGTAGCTCCTCGTTTAGCGATGAACTCCTCCTCAGCTTCACGTCCGCCTCCCGCCGTACTTGTTTTCGCTCTGCACGTGAACTGCGAATGGGTCGCAGACCGTCGCAAGAAATACATCATCAACTAGGCTTTATCGTTATTATCGCGGGAAGACTAATTCTTATTATAGGGAGGATTTTTACCGGTATATCACAAACGATAAGATAGTGCCCAAACATATATTGCGTACACGAGTTCTAGCACTGGTAAGGACTCACTACAGATTGGGACACTGATCACTGAATTTCCGGCGACATGACTATGTACTCGCGTTGTAGATGTCATAAATGATTGATTAAAATGAATCAAAAATTTGAATCGACGTAAAAATATTTGCGTTAAATTTGTTAGCTTAATCACACGCATCTCTGTCATATGTCAAGCAGGATCGTAGACTAGCTAGTGGAGCATCGATGCTCCCTGGTTTTTGCGGTGCGTCGTGGGAATTTTTTAGAGAGCAAACGTTCCAGTGCACTGGAAGGATTTTGCGATTGAGACCGCCTTTAAAATGGCCGACTCCCTGATCAGTGCCCTGAATATTGAACTGGGGAGCTGGTTGAGACATAGCCTAACACTTTCATTCCATAGTCTTTTTACTCAAGTAGAAGGAAATTGGTCCTATATATTAAGTAAAAGTTCTTTTTGTTTATAATTTCATGAGTAGGATGCAGTTGGTTGTATTTTTCGGATGATGTTTTTGTGACAACCTTCTGTTTCAGGGATTAATCTATAGAAACAATGTAGTATCCAAAGGAAAGGAAAACATCTAAATTGAGTGACTGCTTTACTGCAGTAATCACTTGATTAGATATAAATAAGCTCCAACAAGAAGTCTGCAGGTTTGGCAAGTAATGAAGGAAGAAACATTCATTCAAAACTGAGAGCCAGATAGTGCATCAATCAAGCCACTGTCCATTGATGAACCCATGTAAAATTGATGTCAGTCTGACTGTATTGACAGCAATTGTCCACCCTGGAATCTCTGTCTCTCCTTCTGTTTGTACCCCTCATGTCCTTCTACTCTTCCTCATTGCGGCGTGTCTGTGATGGTGTAGACCTTTGTACCAGTCGCCGGATTCTGATGCCCTTTCCTGAGGCAGAGGGGTGTTTTCGGGGGTTTTCAGGGCCTGCAGTTCTTGCTCAACCAGGCCCTCCTGCCCTCGGTGTGCAACCTGAGCTGTGGGAGCGGCACTGTGGCGGAGCACCAGGCCTCCCGTTGCATGCACCTCTCGCAGGTCAGTATGGGCCGGCCGGAGAGGGGCGTAGGGCGAGCCGAATACTGCTCACACGACACAGGATGAGAACTGCTACGTCTCACAGCTCAGTAAATGTCAGTTTCTTTGCACTTTTCAAAAGCAGGTGAAACAGGTGTTCTTACAAACACACAACCAGACGGACATGGACACAGACAGGCAGAGATGGATACGCAGAGAGACAGAACATGTGGAGAGAGAGAGAGAAACAGCCATGCACATGGAGAAAGACAGATGTCTGGACACAGACACTGACTGATGCTGAGAGACAGATGGACAAAAATACACAGACAGGCAGACAGACAAAGAGAGACAAACAGACAGAGACATAGACGGATAGGGGCACGTACAGACATGCGAACTGAGAGACGGACATTATAAAGTAATTATATGGAATGACCTGACATGGGGTTCATAGGTGCAGCGCAGGTGTATCGGTATACAGTCCATACAGGATTTCGCAGAGCTTTTTTGTGATTGTCGTGGTCAAAAATGCTAAATTTTGCTGCGGCTTTTTCAAAATTTACGGAATTTTTTGTGCTTATTTTTCGGGAAAAACTACTTGAATTGGCGACACTGCAAAGCATGAAATTGTTCTGCTCGGACTTTTGCAGTGATGTTGTTGGTAAACGAGACCTTTAATCTCAATGTTTGACACATGAATCACAGGGGGCTCTGGCTGAATGTGCGTTGTGATGACGTTACATGGCGTGTTTTGATGATGTCACACGACGCATCTTGGCCCCAAATCTGTGAAAAATTTGCAGTAAGTTTGAAAAAATCGCAAGCTTCTGCGAATATCATGGAATTTCCTTGATTTTGCGTTCATTTCTGCGATCGCAAAATCCTGGAGGGACTGAGTATATCACTCAAGCTGCTTCTCTGCCTAGCTGATGTAGCAGGCAGGGAACGGGCATTGTCAATTATGGCTAATAGTTTGAGTATTCTTCACTCTGCCACAGTTTCCAGATTGATTCTTAAGGCAGACCCAGCATTTTTAAAATCACTGTTTTGTTCATACAACTAAAGCTTATGCCATTGCACCAACGTACAACGCAGAATAATGCACTACACTGGTAGAACACCTATAGGAGAGAACTGAAGGACAACACTTTCCTCAAGAAGTATGTGTGTAACATATGTGAGGAGTGAAGTGCAATATTGTTCATTTATATTCTGTAAATACAGATGATTTCATTCCAAATGGCCAAACTTTGCACACTTGGCTATTTGGAATGAAATTTAAAAAACTCTTTCCAAACAGAGTGATGCCACATTGGCTGTAGTGTTGTGCTATCTCCCCCGTGTTGTGAACTACAAGGCAATTAAACAAAGGAGACAATGTTTTGTATATTTTACAGAAAAAAAAAAAAAAACACTACATGAATTACACGATGGACTTGAAACAACACATTAAACAGGATGTCTTGATAAAAGTATGGGCATGGCCATTGTTTAGACCTCATTGTTTTTAGGTGAAAAATCAGTCAGTCTTGACCAAAGGCAAATTGTGCACTGACATAAATGTAACAAGGAGAGATATCAAATAGATAGCTATGGGCAAGTAGATTTCTAATATTTGTAATTGTTGGAGCTTTCCTATCTTAGCTGATTTACTAGTGCTGGCGAAAAATTCTTGCCACACTTTGACGTTGAAATTATTCACGTTGACATATTCTTCTGTTCTTAGTAAATGTTTTAGTGTCTACGAGTAGTTCATCTATAGGTCTTGCCTAACGTGAGATTCTTTCTCTTTTTCCCTGTCATCATCGTTCACGTTTATCATGGTCTTCCCACCTACATCTCACTCTGTGTTTCCCTCAGACGGGCAGGAAAATGCTGCGAAATGCCCCCATCAGGATTCTGAGGGGTCGGACGCTGCGTTCAGGGACCTTTCTAACGGAACGGAGCTCAAACTGGAGCATAAGTCTGAGGACAAGGAACTTGAGGTGACCTCGCTGATCTTCAACGGCGAGGCCGACGGCACAGCAAACACGCCGTGCGGCTCCAAACAGAAGACGGACACGGAGAAGAAGTTTGCTTGTGGCTTATGTGGCCAGACCTTCCGCACGAAATCCTACCTCAACAAGCACCAGCACCGGGTGCACAAGAAACCCAGCGGGACAGCATCCGGTCTTGGAGATCTGGGTTCTCCGTTCTCCCCACAGCAGAACATGTCTTTGCTCGAGTCATTCGGTTTCCAGATCGTCCAGTCAGCTTTTGCGTCATCACTCGTGGACTCTGAGGTAGGGAGCAATTCTGTAGGCTTAGGGGACAAGTGAACACTTGGAGAGAGGAAGACATTCTCTCTTACGAGATGTCCACAGCTTTTAGGGGGAACTGCAGTTCTATCTTTTACCATCAATGCCATTGTAAACTATATTATCTTTTGTGTTGCTTACCATCAACCCGTAGTCAGTTAATTTAATGTTTTGACATGCAAGTTTGCCAGTATGTTTTCCATTCTTTTTGACCTGAAGCACCCAATCATTCATGAATCAACCAAGCATTCGAAATCAGAGTATGTATTAATAAATCATCCCACAAATCCTACTAAACCCAAGTTGAACTCCTTTGAATCATTTTGTGTGGATACGTGCAACAAAATCCTGGGCACAAACATCACTGGAAGCCCCAGGCTCTGAAATAATTTTAAGTTAAATAATGACTAATTTAATTCTTGTTCCCAAATTCATGGTTGTTAACACCATTTTTTCCCCCCCATTTCATTTTGACTCATGAATACTTGCGAGATTGATTGTATGGATTCATGCAAACCGCATACAAGTTTTGAATATTTAACAGGGACCAATTTCAGGTATGACTGTAAGATATTACAAGAGATGAAGAGTATATTTTATTAACTTATTGATTTTGGTGTCCCATCTCCTTTACGAAATGGTTTATATAAAGCCATTGGTAAATTTTAGATATGTGCTGTGCTATTTTGTCTTTGAATTATGCGTTTTAGAGGAGGCCAAGAAGAGAGTTTGTGTGTGTGTGTGTGTGTGTGTGTGTGTGTGTGAGAGAGAGAGAGGTGATTGGTGTGTGCGTGTGCACACATCATGGTATCTTATTAAGAGAATGTAATGTAATCAGAGGGCTTTTTAAGGTTTTTTTAATATATCAGGACTTTTTTTCTATGAGGGTCCAAACATTCCTGCTTAACTTAAGAATTCCTATACCTGATGTGTGTGTATATAATGTTGACAAACATAAGAAATATGTATATATATATACTTATATATGGCCTATATTAAGTTTGTTTATTCTATGTAATGGGGCTCTGTGTATATGACTTCCATTGGCCATTATGATTGAATAGAACTTGAGTGGAGAAAAATGTTTTGAGGCAAAGAGCTTCAGTTGTATTCAGTTGGTTTGAGTAAATTCACACTTGTATCTCTTATTACGCTATAGTGGTGTGTGATCATATAAACTTTGTTTTTTTTTTTTCTTTTTTTTTTGAGGCATGAAGATGCCATCAGTGTGTCAGATCTAAATTCCTGTCTTTTCTTCTTCTTTTTTAAAATTGCATTTTGTTCCTTTAGACTAACACTATAATTACTCTGAGCAAATGTGACTGGGCAGTGGTTATGATATCAGAGAAGTGTTTTGAGAGATATGCCTGTGAGAGGCCTGCTTTATGTTCTTACACTCTTTTTACAACTTTTATGAGTTCTGTGGGAAGACCTTAAACCTTTTAAATGTTTTCAGTAGAGCCTTACAACAGAACATTTCCCCTATCAGATCAGGTTCGACGTAGAACACTTTGTAGAAGCTAAGAACTTGTAATACGATGAACTCTTTGGGGGGGTCGGGGGGGGGGGGACCTGTTTTTCTAAGTGTGTATGAGAGGTCTGATGTATTTACATGTTGAAGTGAAGGTTTCAGAGGTCATGCGAGTATGATTTAGCAATGTATTCTATTTTCTGTTTATTTATTATTGTTTTGCAAGACGTGTTTAAAAGTAGTTTTTGTTCACATCAGCCCACATTAGCTTGGAATTGTGTTAACTCTGTTGTATTTATACATATCGGTCATTAATTTCCTTCTAATTTATGTTTAAAATGCATCCTTATTGAGGCCTCAAGTGTGAAGAGAGGAAGTATGCAACTACCCAGGATTCCCTTCATGACAACATTGTTTGACTCTTCTAGCCGACCCATCAAATCCACCCAATTGTTACCGTCAAACTCAATTTCACCTCACTGTCTGGAATTAATCACCCCTGCACTCTAATCTGTGCATTTAACCTTTTATTTATGTAAAAGATTGACATGGCCGTTTGGGAAGGTTCTGAGATTAAAATGCTGATATGCCGTCTCTTATGTTTTACTGGCACATTCTATCACTGGAAATGTTTTTTTTTTAAACGTGTTTTATTTGTATTCTGCTTATGTTTTCATATAACCGTATGTTGCAAAGTGCCTTCCCAGTACTGATTGTGAATGGGTAGGAAAATCTGTCATTATAAGGACCATCTTAAGAGTAACCCTGTACATAAAGTGATTTGCATTGACACTTTTGTATAAGGACATGCACATAGAAAGAAAATGTACATTTGTATGTATGTTTGTTATTCTATCTTTGTTCTCTGACAAAAATGTTTCTTTGCAATTTCTGTCAAGAATTTCCTTGATTTTTGGATATAGGCATACTTTTCTATTGATGTTTTTGTTTTTGTACACTGTTTTGTGTCTCTGTTTATTTGCTACAGAGATAAGTATAAAATAAAATTGTATTTGGGATGATGCTGTGTCATACAATCCATTTTTTTTTTTTGTATGATCTCATTATGCAAAGTTTAGCTCCTTTTACAGACATCAGTAATATACAATCAGAATATTTAAGATGCAGTTTCTTTCTTTCTTTCTTCTTATACCACTGCGTGGTTCAGTTCTCAAATCAGAATTTTGCATTAATTTTCATAACAGCATGGCTCTGACAGTAGTTCTAGTAGTAAAAAACCAAGCCAAAAACTGTCCTTTCAAAATTTTAACATGTATAACTCAACTTACCACTTATGCTACAGTGTGGGAGGTGGGGAGATGTTTTAGGACCCACCGATAGTAATAGAAGCCAAGACCAAAGCTACTCTCTCCAGGACACATATCCGATATCTAAATCTCGGTGCCCTTGCCTAAGAGATGTCGACTAGCCTGGGATGAATGTAGGACTAGTAATATAATGAGATAAAGAGAAAGATGTAAGCTCTGCTTCACCAAATACAACTAATTATTTAGTACACACTCTTCCAAAACAGTCAAATGTCAATCAGAATGGTCAGTTGCACCCCATTATGTCAATCGGATAAAACATGCAGGATTTTTGCCCAGTAATCAGGTTACTAACACGTATACAGTTCAACAGATCCCACATCCACCTTCCTACAGGAAAATTTAGGGTTCTTAAATTAATAGCTTAATAGTAGAGGTGGGAAGTACCATATTGCCCTTTTTCTATGGCTGTATCCCAAATGTTAACTAGAATGTAGTGTACAGTACAATAGGCTCAAGAATATCACTATGTTATACTCTTATGTGGATACCATATACACTCACTCAGCACTTTATTAGGAACACTGCGCTAGTACTGGGTAGGGCCTCCTTTTGCTCTCAAAACAGACTCAATTCTTCATGACATAGATTCCACAAGATGTTGGAAACATTCATTTGAGAGATTCTGGTTCATGTTGACATGATTGCATCACACAATTCCTGCAGATTTTTCATACTGGAAATCTCCTGTTCTACCATATCCCAAAGGCGTTCTACTGGATTCAGATCCAGTGACTGGGAAGACCACTGAAGAACACTGAACTCAGTGCCATGTTATGAAACCAATCCGAGACGACTTTTGCTTTGTGACCATGCCTTATCATGCTATCATGGCTATCATGGAAGTAGCCATTAGTGAAAGACATAACTGCATAAATGAGCAGGTGTACAGGTGTTCCTGTGAAAGTGACCGGTGAGTGTATATAGAATATTAGTACATTCATCTAAATAGAACTAATTTCAAACTGACAATAGTAAGGTAGTAAATGCTCAAAATGCAAATTCTACTCGGTACACAGTAGACTAATAAATCCATATTTTCTACGATGGTTTATTATGACTAAAGAACACACTGACAGTATCTTCTTTGTACTAGTTTAGACCTTATTTGTTCTAGTTGATATTGAGAGTGAGAGAATTTACATGTGAGAAAATAGCTTTAAAAGATTTTAAAAAGTGCAAATTGACATAATTACTATAAAAGGTAAACAGGGTTAGATACTACATCTATACCATATCTATATATTCGCAAACCTATATAATAAAAAGAAATTGAATTTGTGAATAAATGGTCTCAGAATAAAATGTGTCTGTGGTTATATTTGGGTAAAGCTTTTGAACACTTACTCTTCAACAGAGAGCTCCAGCATTCTTAAGTTTACAGGAATTTCAATTATATAAATAAGTAGCTTAGAGGGCAGTTGAGTGGTGGACTTCTCCTAGTTGGTAATGAATGTCTTTACACTTTGGACCCGTCTTCTCTTTTTTGTGGAAGTTAAGCCTGTGGAATTCGCTTGTGATCACGGGTAGTGTTTTTCCTTTAGTCTCAGGCAAAACCAGTCCAATATAGAGCGCAGTGAGAAGACACACACCACCGAATGGCACAAAGCAGAACTGACCTAGCCCGCTCTGTCAGCAACACACACACAGGAAAGAAAAACCTTAGGTTTCATCTTATTAATTCATGCTCTACAACTGCTAACCTGGATACAGTTCATCAGTAGACGTTAGCTTAACATTTAAGATGTTGGGTAGAAACATGAAATACAACATTATGTAAATATTTACACAACGATTGTCTGTCTAGAAGTAGTATGTCAAGGTGTTACTAAGGTGTAAGCTTCTACTTACAACTTAAGAGTGGACACTGAAAAAAGACCATTTGTTTAAAGTATTATTATACTTTAGGCCATTTGTATTTTTCTCCTAGTGGAGAATTCAGGTTAACTTTAACACTTGCGTCACTCACCTACACCTCACATACTACTAGACGTTCATTTGTGTATTTGTGAATTCATGCACTCACCACAATAAATGGGAATATCATTCCAATAATGAAGAGATTAAGCCACATTAGAGAACCAGCGATCATGTAAGCAGCAGGGCGAGCTGCCTGGTTAAAAATCTCGGTTGGGAGAATTCCAGTCACTCCCGCTGTGGGGAAAAGTATTATAAAACACATCTGAATGTTGTGACTTTCAAATGGATAGACAGTAGGAGTGTCAATGTATTATTTAAATTAATCTATTTAATGCCTGTGGTTGAGGAGTGCTTGCATATGAAGCTGTTTTAGTGTATTAAATGTTGGCAGCCTAGGAAAACCCTATACGTGATGAAATTTTGACATTGTCTTCTATATGTACGGTACTGTGCAAACATTTTAAGCACATGTAAAAAAAATGCTATAGAGCAAAGATGTCTTCAAAATAAAGAAATTAAACGTTTCTACATTTAAAAATACAGTAAAGAGCAGTAAACAGTTGTAAATGAAACAAAGTCAATATTTGGTGTGACAAAAAAAAAAAAAAATAGTGGTCTCCGGTACAATTAGTTCAGATTTATAAGGAAATGAGCTGTAAGTTTTATTGAGCATCTTGCAGAACCAGACACAGTTCTTCTGGAGACTTTGACTGTCGCACTTGCTTCTTATTTTTGCAGCAAAAACCCAGAAGCCTTCATTGTGTTTTTTGTCTCTTATGTAATATTTAATTTTGTGCTAGAAAACTAAGGTTCGGGAAAATGTTTTGTACTGACTTGATAATGCAGGAGTCATAAAATAAAAAATCTTTGGAGTAACAAAGATTTGTACTAAAAAAAAATAGGGTGCCTAAACTTTTGCACAGTACTGTAGTTGTGAATACTACAGACTTTTTCTAAACTGAAATGTGCTCTTTCTTCTCTTTTGCACATTCAGTCCCCTCTAAAAGTACTGGAATGGCAAGCTCAATTCTCTTCTTTTTGCTGTACACTGAAGACATTTGGGTTTGAGATCAAAAGATGAATATGAGACGATAGATCAGAATTTCTGCTTTCATTTTCTGATATCTATTATCTCGATGTGCTAAACAACTTAGAACATGGCACCTTTGATAGCAGACTACCCAATTTTTAGATGAGCAAAAGTATTGGAACAGATATTAATATTTGGTTGTATATCCCTTGCTTGCAATAACTGACTCAAGTCTGTGACCCACTGACATCATTAAACTGTTGCACTCTTCTTTTGTGTTGTTTTTCCAGGCTTGTGCTGCAGCTTCTTTCAGTTGTTGTTTGTTTTGGTGGGTTTCTCCCTTCAGTCTCCTCTTCAGGAGGTGAAATGCATGCTCAATTAGGTTAAGGTCTGATGATTGACTTGGCCAGTCTAAAACCTTCCACTTTTCCCCCCAATGAAGTCTTTTGTTGGATTGGCAGAACGTTTTGGGTCATTGTCTTGCTGCGTGATGAAGTTCCTCCCAATTAGATTGTATGCATTTCTCAGAAAAGAGAGCCAGGGCACATGGTGGCTTAGTGGTTAGCAGGTTTGCCTCGCACCTCCAGGGTCGGGGGTTCGATTCCTGCCGTGGCCTTGTGTGTGCAGAGTTTGCATGTTCTCCCTGTGCTGTGGGGGTTTCCTCCGGGTACTCTGGTTTCCTCCCCCAGTCATGGTAGGCTGATTGGCATGTCCACAGTGTCTGTAGTGTGTGAATGTCATGATTTTATGGAGTTACTAGAGAACCTGATCCTTTCTGATCTCCGGACCTGCCTGATCCGTTTCGGATGTCCTGCCTCTGGATGGAGCTCTAATCTACTCCAATTCCAGACTGCTGGGACTACGGTTGCTTCTATGGCCATACAGAATTCATATAAGTCAATAATGAACTTTTTCACACTAACTGTTGTTACCCAGATGAGGACGGGTTCCCTTCTGAGTCTGGTTCCTCTCAAGGTTTCTTCCTCTTAAAACATCTTAGGGAGTTTTTCCTTGCCACCGTCGCTACTCAGTGGCTTGCTCAGTTGGGATAAATTCACACCTTTAATATCTGTACACCGTATTGATATTTCTGTAAAGCTGCTTTGAGACAATGTCTATTGTAAAAAGCGCTATACAAATAAAATTGAATTGAATTGAATTCAAAGTGTATGTGATTGTGCCCTGCGATGGATTGGCACCCTGTCCAGGGTGGACCCCGCCTTGTGCCCAATGCTTCCTGGGATAGGTTCCAGGTTCCCTGTGACCCTGAAAAGGATTAAGCGGTATAGAAGATGGATGGAGATCAGAGAGCCCATGCAAGCCCAGGCTATAACACTACCTCCACCATGTTTCGTAGATTTGTATGTTTTGGATCATGAGCAGATCCTTTCTTTCTCCACATTTTGTCCTTTCCATCACTTTGGTAGTGGTTAATCTTGGTTCATTCACTTTTGTGGCTCATCTCTGTATTTCTTTGAAAATTCCTATCTGACTTTCCAATTCTTACTGCTGATGAGTGGTTTGGATCTTGTGGTATGGCCTCTATATTTCTGCTCTTGAAGTCTTCTTAGAAAGGTGGATTGTGATACATTCACCCCTGCCCTGTTGTTTTTGGGTTTTTCTTCACAGCTCTCACAATGTTGCTATCATCAGCTGCTACTGATTTCCTTGGCTGACCTCTTCAGTGTCTGGTTGTTAGTACACCAGTGGTTTCTTTCTTTTTCAGGATATTCCAAATTGTTGTACTGGCTATGCCCAATGCAAGGGCAATGGCTCTGATAAATTTCCCCTCTTTTCTCAGCTGTAAAATGGCTTGTTTTTCTCCCAAAAGTGAAAAGAAGAAACCGATTAGAAACTGAATTAATTAAGCTTATGTCTGTGTCATTACAGCTCATAATATCCAATAACTGGAACAAAGACTGAAATTATACTCAGCTAATGAGGTTTGAGACATCTTTAGACAGTTTTTAATTATTTTTTTTAAACCGCTGCATTAATGTTAAATTGGCTCCTTACATATAATGATCCTTACAGTACAATAGCCTAGGTGAGCTCAAAAAGTAATTAAAAAACATTTCCATTTAATTTTTTGTGATTTTTATTTATCCTGTACAACATCAAGAAAATCAGACCCTACCTCACCGAACAGGCTACACAGATACTAGTCCAGGCTCTTGTTATCTCAAAACTGGACCACTGCAACTCACTACTCTCGGGCCTCCCAGCCAGCTCCATCAAACCCCTTCAAATGATTCAGAATGCAGCAGCACGCCTCGTCTTCAACCAGCCCAAGAGAACCTATGTCACAGCCCTCTTCGTCTTCCTCCACTGGCTTCCTGTAGCCGCCCGCATCAAATTCAAGGCCTTGATGCTCACCTACAAGACCTTGTCTGGAACAGCACCCTCCTACCTCAACTCTCTCCTGAAGGCTTATGTTCCCTCGACGCTTAGTAGTACCTACTCAGCGTGGCTCAAGGTCCCTTTCAAGAACATTCAAACTAACTGTTCCTCAGTGGTGGAATGAACTTCCAACCTCAATCCGGACCGCAGAATCTCTCACCATCTTCAGAAAACAGCTAAAGACCCACCTCTTACGTGAACACCTAACTAACCCATAAAAAATATAAAATAAATAATAATTAAAAAAAATTTACTCTGGCACTTACACCTCTACTCTGCGCACTTTGCTTCTTCTGGAACTCAATTAACGGATCTTGTATGGTAGCACTGCTTGTATTGTTCTCTGCTTGATATATCGCTTTGCTTGTATTTTCTCATTTGTAAGTCGCTTTGTATGAAAGTGTCTGCTAAATGAATAAATGTAAATGTAAATGTAATGGTTTCTTAAAGGTGAGGTGTTGTACATTGTGGTAGGAATAAAAACCCAATTTTGACCATAAACTGATTTTTCTTTTTCTTTTTTGGCTCTTTGCTGTAATTCAGCCACAGTGACACGCAATGGATTTTCCCAGACCCGTTCAGTTAATGGAGCAGTGGTGCAGTTTGACTCACCTGGTCCGATCCCAAAACTGAAGATATAGCTGAAAACGCAGACCATGCTCAGGTAAGACATCCAGTGTACATGCTAGAAGACAATGGCATCAAAATACTGATTGTGAGTTGGTCATACAACACTGGAGTTCACTGGAATCTCACGCTGTTGAATATGAGTCAACTTCATCATATTGTATCTAATACGTATACTGCATTCCCCTCTTGCTTTAGTGATAGACGCTTTTATCTACACACCATTCATTCAACTGTGTAATACAACAGTGTTTTAGATCAGTCTCTTACTTCAAGGATATTCAAAGAAGGTCTAAAGTCCTCGATTGAGTCCAAATCAAGTCCTGAATTTGGTGGTGAAAGTTCTACTACAGAAGACTTCACTTAATTTAAACAGGTGGACTGTCTATACCTTAATGAATTGCAGTAGTCTGTAACAGTGTTGAGTTACATTATTTAATGCTGAGGAAACAAATTAGAAGAATGCAAAATTTTGGAATTATTTTTAAATCAAGGTTGAGTCTCAAGTCATAGATAAATGAATCCAATTTAAGCTGCAAGTGATGAAAATCTTGACAGAATTCCAGATAATGTGCGCGTGTCTGCAGATACAGGGTAGCTCTTGTTAATCGCATGCTGAATTGTTTAAATCAAAATAATGCATACCTGATATGAAAGCGCGACAGTGAAGACTATAGCCCAGCCAGTCATGAGCACATAACCTCCCATTAAAAGCAGCCTTCTGCCCTTCTGTTCTATCAACAGGTTCTGAACACACCCACACACACACACACAAAGAGTATTTAAGTATCACTATGTAACATCTTTTTCTAAATCTGCCATGTAAATTCTAAACTTATAGGAAACTTTACATTTATTTCACTCATTTCAAGTGGTCATTTTTAATTGTGATAGCCAATATACCACCCAGAAATGCAGTTCTGGCCTTTAAAACCACGAAACTTAAAACTTACACTCAGAATACAGGCGGTGAATTCACATGTGCCAGTGCCAATGGTCGCATACTGGGTGTGTTCAGCTGATATTCCTGCCTCTTTAAATATGTAAGAAGCATAGAAGTAAATCTGTGTAATGAGAGAATAAATGTTGAAACACATTTACATGCTTCATGGACAAAATTTTCATTATAGAGACAAATAGACTAAAGGAGCAAGGGAATTTGGCCACTTATTCTCTCAGCACTGCTCACTGAGTCACTCATTGCTTTTGTTGTGGCCTGTTTTCAGATATCGGTCTCTGCCCTTACCACTCACTGATGAATTGAATTATTCTGTTTATTTCAGATAATGCACTGTCAGAAAGACATTTAGTTCCAGGTGTCACACCAATTTACTCTGCAATTCACTTACAGGTGAGATGAAAAAGTTGTGTGATGGCTTGTCATCCCATCCAGTGTGGATTCCTGTCTAGTGCCCAGTGTTCCCTGGACAAAGTCTGGTTCCACTATAACCCTGACCAGGATAAAGCAATCACTGAAGATGATTGAATAAGTCAGAATGACAGCGTCACTCACTGAGTCGTTACCGCACAGCTGCATGGCGCTGCTTATGACGGCGACTGAGATGAGTTGCCAGCGAACAGTACGGTCACTGAAGAGCTCCCAGGGCTGCTGAGCTCGCCTGTCCTCAGATTCAGCTTGCTCTTGCAGCATCTCATCCAACTCCTCTTTCTGTACCTCACAGCCTCGCAACCGCCGCAGTGCTGCCAAATACACACAGCATGGGGAGAGACACATCACTTACACACAACTGTAAAACCCTTCTACCCTTCACAAACTACAGCTGTATGATCTATTTTCAGTATTTGACAGTTATGTGAAGATATATACTGTTTCCATTCTGATTTGAAGCTGAAAATTCATATACAGCTCTTCTTTTCAGCATCTACTCCAATGGTTGAATGTTAACAGTGCAAATAATTTTTGATCATTTTATTTCATCCATTTACAGAGTCCGGTGCAGCCCCAGAGTCTGACTGATAAGTGTTTCATGCATTAGGTAGCAAATTTTGTACATATTCAGTACATGTAATGAATTGCTAATTTTCAGGATATCAGTGTACAGTATTATTAATTAATGTTCTGCTATATGGCCTCCTGAAACTAGTCAGTTCCAGCATGTATACTTTATTCTAAAGTACAATATAATCATATAAGACATATAGAAATATAGTTTGTGTTACCCTTTAAGCAGGCGTCCTTGTCACCACGATCAATGAGAAGGTACCGAGGGCTTTCTGGGAACCAGGGTAGTGTGAGGAGCTGAATGAAGCCTGGCACAGCATTACTGGCTAACAAGTACTGCCAACATGATTCGCAACCCAACACCTCTCTGTACACACACACACACACACACACACACACACACACAAAAAATATGAGCCTGCCTTACATTAAAATGAGCGGTGAGTTTATAAACTAATGTATCACCTTTTATGGACACTGCTTTTGAAATTTTGTCCTCTGAGGACTTGATACAGAGCCATTAGATTTTGGCATTTAAATCGAGAGTCTGAGAATTAAAAATGTCACCATAGTTACCATAACTACTCTAAAGAATCCATACTGTAGCCCATATGAAACTCATATTGTATGCTCTCACTTCCCAGGTTGCTTTGCCTGTAATAGGTTTAAACATTGTGTGATGATATCGGTACTGACTCATTATCTATAGTGTTTTATATAAGTCTTGCTGGACCCAAATATTTTGCTTTAAATTTTAAGTATATAACTGTTTTCTGAACTCACCTCAAACCTACCACTTGTCCTAGCACCAACCCAAAAGAGGTAAAGACAGAAGAGGACAGGGCCACAGCTCCACGTAAGTGTTTTGGTGCACTTTCACCAAAATACATTGGCTGTACATTCATACTGACCCCTGCAACCAGAATAGTTGTTTTATAGTCAATGTTTTACAGTTTTGGTGGATAGGAAGTCATTCAGATCTAGGCATAATAAAAACATGATCAATCCAGGGAAATATTTATACAGGTATTTAGCTAAAACTGAACTACAAGTTCAGTAGCCTACACACCCACATTGATGCCAACCAGATATCTGGAGATGATGATCATCTCAAAAGACTGAGCTTTCTGGCTCGTCAGAGCCAGCAGTGCACTGGACATTAGAAATATATTGTTCAGCAGCATAGTTTTCTTCCTTGAGGGCAATACAATAATAAAAAAATACACAGATTACAGTCAAAAATGTCTTATTATATAAAGGTCATTAAAAATAATGGTAATAATTTCTTAGCTAGCTGGATAACATTGCTGTAATAAGTTTTTATTTCTTTATTCTTTCTTTTATATTTCTTTATTCTGAGGCTTAGCTGTTAAGATTTCCAGATGGTTCTGAGTCTGCTAATAGCTCCTCTGGCTTTATTTATTCGGGCTTTGATGTCTTTCTGGGCTATGTTACCAGTTCTAGATTGCATAACAGTTGCCTTAGAAAGATCTGCAACATCTACTGGCCCAATACCATCCCAAATGTCAACCTGTACAAAAAGACAAGATCTAACAACATATCTCAGGAGATTAAGATACACCGATTAAGATGGCTCGGACATGCACTCAGGATGTCTCAGTTAAGGATACCTAAAGTGGCTTTGTGGTGGACACCATCTGGCAAGCGCAACCGAGGCAGGCCAAGAATAACATGGTGACGGACAGTGGCGACCGAGCTGGAAGAAATGGAGCTCTCATGTGGAGAAGCTCAGTTCACAGCTCAGGACAGACCTAGATGGAGAGAGCTAGTAGCGGCCTTATGTCTCACACGGGATGAAGAGGATTAAGTAAGTAAGTAAGTAGCTGGATAACAAAGGTACACCATATGGCTAAAAGTTGGAAGCACAAAATTGTCTAGAATATATTTTTAAGCTCTACCATTAAGATTTCCCTTCACTGGAACAAGGAGGCCCAAACCAGTTCCAGTATGACAATGCCTCTGTGCACAAAGTGAAGTCTATAAAGACATGGTTTGCCTAGGCTGCACAGGGCCATGACCTCAACCCCCACTGAATACCTTTCAAATTAATCTGAATGTTTCTCCTTATCATCTGTTCCCAACATCGCTAATGCTATTATGGCTGAAAGGGCACAAATCCCCACAGCCACTCGCCAAAAACTACTGGAAAGCCAGAGGAGTGGAGGCTGTTATTAGAATCAAAATCACGTTACTGGCCAGGTAACACTTGCATGTACTAGGAATTCGACCTGGCAGAATTGGTGTCCATAGATGGACAACAAATAACAGTGTCGGTAATGTGAACAGTACAAGTACAAATACAAAACAATGAAAATTGCAAACAGTGCAACAATGAGGACACAGTAAGTAACATAAATATAGCAAAATCTTATAGCAGCAAGGGGGTTGGGAATGAAATATTCAACGAGCTTATATTGGTGTAATACTTTTGGTCTTTTAGTGTGTCACCACAAGGGAAAGATTACCAACCAAGCCCCTGGCCACTAGGGGGCCCTCAACAAGAATTTATAGATTTATAAATGAGATCATTAACACTGTCCTACACACAACACAATGCATAGAAATCGAACCCACTTCAATATCAACATTGTATTTTCAAAGATTATCACAGTAAATACCGTATAACTCTGCAAGTATTATACTTATAGAATAATGAATCTTGAAAAATCGTACCTCCCAAAGTGGATGGACATGGGCCCGGCCAACAGAGCCCCTGTAAGGCCACCCAATGAGAAGATCGACACTATGAGTGTCCAGATCAATGTAACCTGATATACCTCTAACTGTATCCCCCAGCGCATCTGAAACGTCTCATTAACAAAGTTCTGAATGTACTGTAGGGACACAGAATACAATAGTAATGAAAGATACAGTAAATGAGAACAGGCAGGGGCCTTTTCAGATTCAGAACTAATGACACTGAATGTTGTTATGTACACATAACGACATGGTGAACAAAAATAGCAAGACATTCACATGTAAACAGAGGTAAATACAGATTTCCCTCTTGTTTACTTACAACAGTGGGTGCATTCATAATGGCGAGGTTGTATCCGTATTGTAATGTTCCCCCAACTGCAGCAGAAGTTACCATTAAGACCAGAGTGCGAGCATTGCCCTGTAAGAAAACTGCACAAGCTGAAGGAGCACCACAATGCTTCACAAAGCACAAACAAAATTTATGGTTTTGCAAAAGTAATTAAGAATCTTAAATCTTAAATCAATCCATATAATACAAAGTGTAGAATTTATATTAAGATGACCGCTACAGAAGGCTTAAATCTGAGGGAAGGAAACGGGTAACTAAGAAAAAGATCAAACAATGCAGATAATTTGCATGGGACGAGGCATTTTACAATCCTCATGCAATCACACACTGGTTTGTAGTCCATCCAAAGTTGAAGTCACTTTTCCTCCCACCCTATTCACCACAGAATAACCTACCCGCTGAATATCACTCATTAGGGCTCAAGCAAATATTTTTCTGTCTTGTATAGCAAGGTGTGATGTTGATTAGTACATGTGGACAAATGAAGAAACTGAGTAAACAAGTTTAAAAAATAGTATTTACTTGTTCCAGTTGCATATATCATGTCCTATTTCATCCAGTGAAGATGTGCCATTTATTCTGTTGGCAAGTTAAAGTTTGTACAAATGGGTACTCCATTAGCACCAAATTATGCTAATTTATTTAAAGGCAAATTTAAATTGAACTATTTTTTTCTAATAGCATATTTGCCCCATGTATTAAATGTTGGATGAGATGTACCAGCAGTGCAATGCATAAAATTATGCAGATACGGGCCAGCAGCGTTGGGTAATGTTCACATCAGCCATCAGAACGATCTCAGTGATTTCAACCGTGGCATTTGTTGGTCCCAGAAGGGCTATTTTGGGTATTTTTATAACTGCTGTTCCCCTGCGATTTTCACACACAGCAGTATAGAGTTTAGAGTTTACATAGAATGGTGTGCTGGAGGGTCTGCAGGCTGAAACACCTTGTTGATGAGAGAGATCAGAGAAGAATGTCCTGACTGGTCTGACCTAACAGGAAGTCTATAGTAACTCAAATAAGCACTCTTTACAACAGTGGTTAGTAGAATTTTATCTCAGAATGCACAATATATTAAACCTTGAGGTGGATGAGCTACAACAGCAGAAGACCACATCAGGTTCCACTCCTGTCAGCCAAGAACAAGAGGGTATCATGGGCACAGACTCACCAGAACAGAACAGGTGAAGACTGGAAAAAGACCAGGTGATTTTTGTTTTCCTAATGTTCAACTGCCCAGTTTGGGTGAGCGTGTGAAAATGATAGCTTCAGATTCCTGTTCTTGGCTGACAGGAGTGGAACCCCTCTAAAAAAAAGTCTACCTATAAACCAATGATAAAGATTAAAGTAATATCGAGGATACATTTTCTATTCAGGTAGGACTTTTTATACAGTGTTTTCAAACAAAAGGCTATCCTAATGAATGATTCAAAAAAAAAAAGTATAAAAAAAGTAAAAAAAAAAACTTGAATAAAAAAACCTATTACTTAAAATATATCAAAAAGAAAAAAAAGAAATAGTTTGTTAACTATACATCAACATTCAATATATAGCTGTGGCTCAATGAAATCAATTATATAGAAGCACTAGCATATACTATCAACTGGTATCCTCCTCTTTTAACCTACAAGCGAGCACATGGCTTGTCGGATAAACTAGTAAGACCTGATGTTGTAAAATATAAGACCAAAGAATGTTTTCTATGTAAAATTTGTTCTGCATGTTAAAATTGTATATGATGTAAAGGTTTTCCTACCCACTGACACAGAAACACTATGCACTGAAATCATATATAACATGTACAAACAAGTCGATATACGCTCTGCAATGCCCTTGTCTCAAGATTTATGTTGGAAAAACATCACAAGTTAAAATATAGAATTAATGAACATAAGTCTGCTATACATTGACAAGATGTAACTTACCCCACAGCCAAATATTTTCATGATATGTATCAGCCAACTGGAATGCATATATACACTAATATAGTATGTGAATATCCCTGGGAATGAGGAGGTTGGAAAATGCCATTTGTCCTTGTTTTTTGTGTTTTGGGATTTGTCATGGTAAATAATGATAATGGAATGACGAGCAGTGTTTTAAATCTAGGTGTAGTTTGAGGAAACTGCTTTTGTTTGCTGTCATGTGGTTCATTCTACAACCTTGAAGTAATCAAAGTATCGTCTTGTTAAGTATGTCACATGGTGTCTTGCAAAAAAAAAAAAAAAAATGAAAAGTGAAGTGTGATTTAAGATGACTACACAGTGATGAAGGCTTAAAGCGGTTTGTGTCTGGATTCCTGTCGACTGAACAGAACCAAAAGTGTGCAGATTTTATTATTTACGTTATTTATACATTAATCAGTTTACACACATATAGAAGTACAGAAAACAGTCAGTCAACACATGAGAGTGCAGTGTAAAACCTGTTCTTATATTGCTTACACTATCAAACAAGGAACACACAGCAATCAATAACTGCAATACGAAACAAATTACATGATTAACCATTTAAGCCTCTGCGTAATAGTATTTTGTTGTTGTTGTTGCACTTCTGTTCTTGTTGGAAGAAAACTTGTGTTGTTTTGTTCTGATTCCATTTTATGATAGTTATAGTGCATTGTGGAGATTAACGATTGTGTGTGTGCAAGTGGATGTGTAAAGAGTTTTGAAAAATGAACCAGGGAATAACGTTTACGAGAGTTTAAATAAAACTAAAACATTTTCTTATCTCACCACAGAACAATCCTCAATGCTGAATTAGTACATGCTGTATAATGTACATATAAATTCTGTTGGACCCAGAAATATGAAAGATTTCACAGAAACCTTTAGATTTGAATTCAGTGGTTATTGCAGGTGTGAATTCCACACATTAAGAGTTACTACTCGAACGTTAGTAGATTAGTAGGTATGTGTGCACATTCAACATGCAACACTAAGAATGAGATGTTGATTCAGCACTTAATTGAACATTGGGTTATTTTAATCGATACAGTAGTCATCAGTGTCAGTTCCACACTAGAAATGGATTCAGCTTGTTTATGTTCTTATATGTAAATATACCTACCTTTTGTTGCTCAGACCTGACGTTTTTCTGCCCGTGTGAGGCCATGATGCTACTTGATACTACTTAATCGCACGTTTAGCTAACAAAAAAGGCGAAGTAGCTTCTGTGTGTGTGTGTGTGAGAGAGAGAGAGAGAGAGAGCGAGAGAGAGAGAGAGAGAGCGCAGTTGTGTATGTTATGACATTATAACTATTCATAATGTGTGTGTGTGTGTGTGTGTGTGTGAGAGAGAGAGAGAGAGAGAGAGAGAGCAGTTTTCTATGGTATGACATAAGTTTATCATCTACTCCGGTTTACCATCTACTCTTTCCCGTCTAAATTGGCGTCAAGAAGTGAATTGACGTCACTCCTCTATCCGTCTGTCCGTCAGAGTTAAAGGAGAAGTCCAACGCCGCTGTGTACCGCCTCGTGACAATGCGCGCGAGGAGTGTGCTGGAGAACACAAGGTGTCACCAGAGCAGATCACCCGTCTCCATCTGGTTTATGATACATTTACATGGATTCATTTAGCAGACGCTTTTATCCAAAGCGACGCATATTTGATTTGGCACAGGTTTTTACGCCGGATGCCCTTCCTGACGCAACCCTCCCATTTTATCCGGGCACTAAGAGTGCACTAGCTTGTTCCACCCCAGTGGCGAGGTTTGGTGGCCATCATTATTACACAATAATAACAATTTACACCTGTTCAACATTTTGCAACCACTGGCTCTTATTGTATCATGTTGCCTTCTTGAGAATCAATGAACACACAGACCATACTCAGGTAAGGCATCCAGTGTACTATATACTAGAAGACAATGCATAAAAGTGATAATTGTGAGTTGGTGATACAACACCTCCAGTTCACTGGAATCTCACTCTGTTGAACAGGAGTTGATTTCATCAAATTGTATCTAATATGTATTTTACATTCCCCTCTTACTTTCTTAGTGTTAGTTGCTTTTAACTACACACCTTTCAACTGTGTATTATAAGTGTTTGAGATCAGTCACGTACTCCTTCAAATCCTCTTCAAATCCTCTTGTTAACTGTGTGTTGTGTCTACTAAATCTAAATAATGCATACCTGATATGAAAGAGTGACAGTGAAGACTATAGTGAAGTCAGTCATGGGCACATAACCTCCCATTAAAAGCAACCTTCTGACCTTCCATTCTATCAACAAGTTCTGAACACACACACAGACACACACACGCGCGCACACACACACACACACAAACAAATTACTATCCTTGTGAGGACCTCCCACTGACACAATTATTAATGCAGCTAATAAATGCTATACCTACACCTAAATCGAACCAAAACCTTAACATCGGTAACACGACAGTAGAAAAAATTCTAAAGTATTACTGTGAACCTTTTCTAATTCTCTGTCATATAAACTCAAAACTTCAATTAAACATTAAATGAATCTCATTCATCACAAGTAGTAGTTTTGGTCTTTAAAACTATAAAAACCTGCCTAAATCTGATTAACCTGTGTAACATTTAGAATGGATTTATTTAGACATGCCAGACCTCAGCAGTCTTTATGAGATACCTTTCTTCCCAAATGACATTTAAGTAACGTGAGAGTGGATTAGCTCCTGGTGAACACACAGAATACAGGCAGTGAATACACATGTGCCATAGCCAATGGTCGCATACTGTAGGCATTCACCTGAAATTCCCACTTTGTGAAATACAGTACATAAGAAGCACAGAAGTAAATCTGTGTAATGAAAGAATAATATGCCAATAATATTTGTATAATAGTAATGTCAATAATATTTGTTGAAACACATGTTTAGCTTCATAGACAAAAACACACTCACACACATACACACACACACACACACACACACACACACACACACACACACACAAAACCCCCACCTGAAAGTAAGTGGGAATTTGGCTACTTATTCTCTCATCACTGCTCACTGAGTCACTCATTGCTTTTGTTCTGGCCTGTGTTCTGTTAATTTTCAGTCATTTGACTCTGCCCTTAACACTTACTGATGCAATAAATTACTCAGAAAATACACTGATAAGCAAGAGATCAGTTTTTAGTTCCAGGAATCACAATAATTTACATTCTATGAACTTGTGTAATGAATTTTAAAACTCATACATTTCATAGTTCTCATAAATTTTCAAGAATGATGTCTGGTCGTGCAATGTGCATTTATTATAACTTCTGCTCAAACAAAAAAAGAGCCACTTACAGTCACACACTCCTGGCCAGCATTATAATAACCTGTCCATTGTGTAGACTGATACCAATCAATATTATTTTCACAGTCTTATCTATTTATATGAGAAGGCACAATTGGAAATGATCTGAAGGATTGTCTCGCTCACTGAGCCATTACTGCACAACTGCATGGCACTGCTTATGATGGCGACTGAGACAAGTACAGTCACTGAAGAGCTCCCAGGGCTACTGAGCTCGCCTTTCTGCACCTCACAGCCTCACAACTGACGCAGTGCTGCCAAATACACACATCATTGGGAGAGAAAAAACATTCAATGAACTATAACTGTAATATCTATATCCTGCATGAGTAATGATGGGTGATAGTTATGATAGGTTTCCATGACCCACTTCACATACAAGCTTAGATTTAGAATTAATGGCATCTCATTTATTTTGCTGGAGATTAATTTAAAATAGCTGTTTGAAGTTCAAAAAAGCAAACACAGTTCTACCTTTCAGTGTTCGCACCATTTGTTTTTTTCATTTACAATTTGGGTGCAGTCACATAGATCAAAGATTTATAAGGTTTTTATGCTTTATTTTAAAAAATACTATACATATATACCACCACCAACACCCCCACCCAACACACACAGTTTGAATAGTTTAAAAAGGTTCTTGTCAGATCAGCATGTCTGAATGACAGGGAAACCTGGTGGTTATCTGGTGCTCATAGAACCACAGTTACAGTGGCTATAAAAAGTCTACTCACCCCTGTTAAGATGGCAGGTGTTTGTAAATTAAAGAATGAAACTAAGATAAATCATGTCAGATCCATTTTCTCCACTTGATGACGGCTTTTGATGGTATATGTAATGTTTTGGAAATTTTTTACCCTTCTCACTGATCAATAGCTTTCGAAAAGTGAGATACCATACATTCTTTGTAAGCTCTTTGCGGACCATGGCTTCAGGAGTCAGATGAAACTAAGGAGATGTCAAGAAACAGAAACAGCTGGTCTTTATTTGGGGTTAATCATGGTAATTTCATTGATGACAGTTGTATGATAATTACTGTTGAACATGAGATTGAATGTAATTGGTTAATTCCATCACATGTCCAATTATAAAAGTGGGTGCACAATTATGCAACCAGGTTATTGTTTCTTTTTTAATCTTTCCTATTTTTTCCTAAAATGTTTCTGATTGTTTCATCATGGAAATGAAGAAGCTCTTCCAGCATCCTGCCAGCACAGGTGATGTTAAACATCGTCTGCTTCAACTCTCTCAGGGCACCCGGAATGTGGCTGAGTTTGCCATCAAGTTTTGTACCCTAGCTACAGAAAGTGGATGGGGCCACATTCCATCAGGCCTTGTCTCCCGAACTTAATCAGCCAGAGTGGATCATTGTCTCAGAGAACGACAACAGGAACAAAGTTGGGAGTACAGTGCGTATCGCCCCCAGAAGACCACCAGCACTGTTGCATCACCCGGGAGACTCAGTGATTTGGAGGAACCCATGCTGGGCAGAACCAGATTAACCTGGGAAGAAAGGGAGCAGCGGATAAGGGACCGACGTTGTTTATACGTGTGGAAGGGCTGGTCATTTCCGATTCGACTGCCTCGAACTGTTGGGAAAAGCCAACTCTCATCCGGGAAGGGGGGAACTGGAACGGAGTTACGATCGCAGCCACCATCCTTCACGAGAACCGGCATCACCAGATTGCTGCTTTTGTTGACTCTGGGGATGCTGGAAATTTCTTGGATCTAGGTGTAGCCAGTCGTTGGGGCATTCTGTCAGTGTCCCTCCAGAGACCTCTACCCATCACAGCCATAGATGGCAGAGCTCTGCGGTGGGGACAGGTCAGCCACTGCACTCCATCCCTCCAGTTTGAAATTGGGGGTCATAAGGAACTAATGCAATTTTTTCTGATCCAGTCACCTAAGCTCCCAATAATTCTTGGGTTTCCCTGGCTAAAGTTGCACAACCCACATATTGACTGGTCCAGGGGGATAATTAAAGGGTGGGGAACTAACTGCCGTGTTTCTACTTTCTGCTTGTGTCACTACTGATACAGGAGACGTCCCCAGGACCTTTGTTGACTCCCCTCCAAGTGACCTGCCAAGCTCAACCTAGACATATCTAACACCCGAGGGCTACCTGTTTCTCAGCTCAAGTCTGCCAATCACAAGCTCCCAGTCCTTCACCCCGAGCCATCTCAAGTTTCACAGTCTAGAGTTCCCCCAGAGTACTCGGACCTCAGTGAGGTCTTCAGCAAGTCCTGAGCCACCACCTTTCCTCTGCATAGGCCATATGACTGCGCTATAGACTTAATCCCTGGAGCATGCCTGCTGAGGGGTAGAATTTACTCCTTCTCTGCACTGGAGGGGGCTGCTATGGAGAAGTACATTAAGGAGGCCTTGGATAATGGGTTCATTCGTCCCTCGACCTCACCTGCTGGAGCAGGGTTCTTTTTCATTGAGAAGAAGAATGGGGACCTCTGGCCCTGCATTGACTACAGGGGCCTCAACTGCCTCATCATTAAGAATCGCTACCCCCTGCCCCTGATGGCCATGATCCAGCAGGGTGCCACCATCTTCACCAAGCTAATTCCTACCTTCTGGTCAGGATTTGAGAGGGGGACGAGTGGAAGATGACGTTCAACATGCCGATGGGCCACTATGACGTCCTGCGGGAGATGCTGAACAGGTTTGTTTTTGTCTGTCTTGATGACATCCTCATTTTCTCACATAACTATCAAGAACATATTGAACATGTCTGACAGGTTCTATCTAGGTTCCTTAAACACAGCCTCTTCGTCACACTGAAGAAAATCGAATTTCATGTGTCCTCAGTCCCATTTCTTGACTTCATTGTCTCCAAGGGCAGCATCCAGATGGACCCTGGCAAGGTGCTTGCAGTGCAGGAATGGCCTCAGTCCTGTTCGGTGAAGCAGGTACAATTCTTTCTTGGGTTTGCCAATTTTTATAGATGGTTTATAAGGAACTTCAGCTCTGTTACAGAACCTCTCTCCACTCTCACCAAGAAGTCAGCCCGGCAATTCATGTGGACGGAAAAGACCAACCAGGCGTTTAACAAACTGAGACAACTCTTCACATCAGCTCCTGTATTAACCCTTCCTGACCCAGAGTTGCCCTTCATAGTAGAGGTGGACGCATCAGATGTGGGGGTAGGGGCAATCTTGTCCCAAAGAGCCAGGGTGAACAACAGGCTCCACCCGTGTGCGTACCTGTCTCATCGACTATTGACGGCAGAGAGGAATTATGACATCGGCAACTGGGAGCTTTTTTCAGTCATGGTGAGCTGTAGGAATGGAGACATTGGTTGGAGGGGGCTAAGCATCCATTCCTCATCTGGACAGACCACAGAAACCTTACCTACATTCAGGAGGCCAAGAGACTAAATTCCTGTCAAGCACACTGGGCTCTGTTTTTTAACCGGTTTGAGTTTGTTCCCTCATCACCTGGGTTCCAAGAATTTGAAGCCAGACACACTCTCCAGGAAGTTTGATTCCCCAGAGGAGGAGTCCAGACCGAAACCATCCTACACACCTCCAAAATAGTAGCAGCCATCCAGTGGGGCATTGAGGCTGCCATTAAAAAGGCCCAGTGGCAGCAACCTGATCCAGGTAATGCTCCACCTGGACGGTTCTTTGTGTCTAATCGACTACGCTCTGATGTGTTTCAGTGGGCGCATGCTTCCCTTCCCTCGGGCCACTAATGCCCACAAGCTCGTCCAGAGGAGGTTTTGGTGGCCAAAGCTGTATGAGGACGTCCGGAAGTTCGTTGCCGCTTCTCCGGTGTGTGCCCAGTGCAAGGAGACTAGAATCTTCCCTTAAGGACTACTGTACTCTCTGCCGATCCCTAAACACCCTTGGTCGCACACATCCCTAGACTATGTCACAGGTTTGCCCAAGGTAATACAGTTATTCTGGCGGTGGTGGATAGATTTTCTAAAGCATATCACCTCTTGCCATTACCTAAACTTCCCACAGCAAGCCAGACTGCAGAGCTCCTACTGCAACACGTGTTTAGAATTCACAGCTTCCCCCAGGATATGGTCTCAGACAGAGGGTCTCAGTTCACCTCCCAGTTCTGGAAGTTGTTTGGCCAGCTTATCGGGTCTGACATCAATCCGTCATCCGGTTTTCACCCCCAGTCAGACAGAAAGGGTTAATCAGGAGATAGAAAAGACTTTGAGATGTTTGGCAACAGACAGTCAAACCACGTGGAGGTCTCGATTAGTCTGAGTAGAGTTGGCACATAACACTCTTTATCACTCTTCCCTAGGCATGTCCCCATTCGAGTGAAAGTATGGCTTCCCTCCTCTTTTGTTCCCCGGGCAAGAGCCAGAGGTATGTGTTCCTGCTGCTGCTCAGCTGGTTCGCTGCTGCCGATGGACTTGGAAGATGGCAGCCCTACTGAAAGCTACTCAGCAACAGTGGAGGCAGGTGAACCGGCACCGGGGGTTGGGACCAATGTTTCACTCAGGCCAGAGGGTGTGGCTCGCAACGAGAGCTCTTCCTCTGCGGGTGGAGTCTCGCAAACTGGCGCCACGTTACATTGGCCCTTTTAAGACTCTCAGGAAGATAAACCCTGTATCTTACCGGTGCTTCTACCCAGGTCCATGAAGATCCACCCTACGTTTCATCTCTCTCGATTAAAGCTTGTTGTATGTTCTTCTTTGTCCCCAGCTAGTAGACCAGCTCCAGCTGCCCACATCATCGATGGACGACCAGCTTACACCGTGCGCAGGCTGGTGAATTCTCACCGTGTCCGTGGATTGTGAACACAACTGATTGTGTTAAAAGCAGCACAAAATGTGTTGTCCTTAATTAGACACACAGGTGTGTTTATAAATTAACACATGAAGGTTTGTATCAACATATTTATCCATAAAACCATTATTGTACACTAGAAAAAGCAAAAATATGCAATATATGTTCATTTGAACATGCTGGCAGTATGTAGCCACAGGCCCTCTAGTCATTGGATGGCAGGGGATGTGGAAGCTGGGGAAGGAAGAGCAGAGAGAGGGAAAAACAGGAAGTGGAGAGAATGAGGGATTCGCTGTAAGAATCTTTCACCAGCCCTAATGAGTTGTGTTAACTTCATATTATCAGACTTCATATTAAACCATAATGAACTTTCCTTTACTTTTACGCTATCCGTTGTTACCCAGATGAGGTTCCCTCCTGAGTCTGATTCCTCTCAAGGTTTCTTCCTCTTAACATCTTAGGGAGTTTTTCCTGGCCACCATCGCCACCGGCTTGCTCAATTCGGATAATTTCACACATTTAAAATCTGTATCCCGTGTTAATATGTTTCTGTAAAGCTGCTTTGAGACAATGTTCATTGTAAAAAGCGCTATACGAATAAAATTTTATTGAATTGAATTAACTGTTTGGCTAACATAACAAGTTAGCTAGGATCAGCACCTCAACATGCGAGGGGTGCTTGGCGACAGGTCAACTAGTTGGCCTGAGAGTAGAGAGTGTGAAAAAATCTGAGTAGAGACTCAGAGAGAACATCCTACCTAATGGGAAAAATCAGGGTATGCAATAGGAGATTCCACGTCAACCCCAGTGTTGCACATTTCTGGCCTTGCTAACCTAGCAGGTTCAACAGTTGCTGCTCCAGCCAGAGGCCCACTAATCAGGAGAGTGAGGCCAAGCTCCAAGGGGAGAACCCACTCAGCAGAGATAATGGGAAAAATGGAGGTAAACCCAACTCTGGCCTTTGTATGCTGAGTCCAACTAACTTTGTGAGCTCAGTGGAGATGGATGGAAGAACACTCAACCACACTAGCAACACAAATTCATAAGCCTGTTGGTTGGGCACCTCTGCACTTTGAATCATTTTCCAGTATCAAAAAACAAACAAACAAATGCTTTCACCAGTTTTCTTAGCACTTGAAATAAAAATCAGACTTGAATGTTTATTAAAGAGGCATCATGAATACCAGTCAATACAGTAGAGATGCTCCTTTGTCCTGATTGGTCGGATGATGTTGGTCCTCATTATTTGTTTTCCCTCGCATTTTAGCCAGTTTCTTTTTAAAATGACTGATTTAACCATTAATTCTGGTCATCTCTCTCTCTCTCTCTCTCTCTCTCTCTCTCTCTCTCTCTCTCATAAAAGCGCATACATGCACGCGCGCACAAAAGTAATCGAGTGTGTGGAGGATGCGCCCTGCGTCACGGGGTACAACGCGTATCCGAATCTAGTGGTGAAAGCCTGTAGAGTCTAGTAGAGCACGTCTTAAGTTCATGTTTAAGAAACTCGACGCGTGGCTTGTTCGGAGGACGCTAAACCACCGTTTAATATCCAGTGATATGGAATCAGTTTAAAAGCGATTTTTTTCCTGACATTACTTCTGACAAGCAAACATTTGGGCCTTCACTGGTGGACAAACGCACTTACATTCCAAATTTACTTTAACGTTAGACGCCAAGCATCCAAGGGCACACGTTTAAGCTTTATAACGATGTATCGAGCTTTTTGGGATACGATATTTCTCCTTAGTGGTGAGTAAATGTTTCCTGTTAGTCTTATGCGTGCTTGCTGGAAGTATTTCTGCTGCATGTCTATGTATGACTGCATCTGTGTATAAACCTGAGAAGTTAAGCTGTTCTGTGAAACACGCAGGCTATGTTGTCAGTTTATTGCAATGACACACTACAAGCAATTAAACTAAAACGTCGTTTTAAAAAGGACTTGAGCTAGTAACTTGAGTCTAAGTTGTGTGTCTAAGGATGTGTGCTACAGTGTGACATTGAAGTGGCCCAGGCAGGACACCACACACCAGAGCCATGCTCTATTTAACTTTCACCAGTTTTCCCCCTAACATTAGTACCAGCAAGTATAAGTTATGATGCATATATAAGAGTAAGGACCCCAGCTAGTGTCTTTAACTTGTAGAAAATGTATGATCCTACTCTCTTGCCCTTCATATGTTTAAAGAAGCTTTGTCTTAATTCCTTGTTCTGCTGAAGGGGTGTAAATAGACACCACCGTCTCCTGTTATTACTGCAGCTGAAGAATCTATTAAGATTGTAAAGAAGTCTCTGATGCACAGATTTCAGTTATGTATGACCCCAAAGCTTGACCTGATGTTACTCTAACATTTCTGTGAGTCAGAAGACACAGCTGCGTTCTCATGTGAGTGGGAAATTAGGTAAATTTTGTTATTGCAAATGCTAGAAAAGCACGACTATGGCAGAATGAATATTTATACATTTCAGTACATACACCTTGTATACCTGGTGATTAATAGGCAGTATAATCAACTGTGTTTATCTCCAATCCAAAGGAAGTTTGACATCACATTGATTCAAACTACTGAGTGAGATTTGTTTTATGAACTATACAAGGTAATTTGTCTGGGAATGATTGTTTTTCAGAGTTTTAGAATGGATTAAAATCATGGATGTCGGCAGTAAAAACTTAAATTACAATATATCTCTTGGTAAAACTAATCCTGCTCTAGTAGGGATATAATCACACACCACTGACAGTTTGATGTCTGTGCTGTTTGTCGATGGAACACAAATCTCAACAAGTTACGTTATGAAATGTATTTAATCTTGGCTGGAAAACTGTTACCACAACCCTGATCAGGACAAAGCAATTACTGAAAGTGAGGGAGTGAATGGACAACTGGAAGGTTGAGGATCATAAATGTTCAGTTTTCCTGGATCAACCATCCTCCTGTGTTCATTTAAAAAGTTAACAGGTCATTTCACTGAAACATCAGTTAAAGCTGCCTAATGGAGTATTTGGTCATCATGGGATAAGAAGTACTCTTTGAGCTTTACTCAATTAAAGGCAATAAAAACTTATGGTACTTAAGAGTAAGACATAAGTGCTGGTACTGCCTACTGTTCTACTTCAAGCACTAGTAACCTCCTACCAATGTTTACCCTGTTATTTCCAGAAATTGCCATAATTTCTGTTGAGTGATGTAATTTTGGTTGTTTTTCTCAATTGTTGGTGTTTATGCTGAGAAAATGTGTCTCATACATTTTATGGTTCTTTTGTAGGCTATTTATTTACATACAGTCAAGTGCAGCAAAATGCTACGTCAGCAGCAACAACCATGGCGATGACTCCCACCACAACCGCCACTATAACTGCCACCAACACCACAGCAGTATCAAGTACTACTGTTAGAAGAAGTAAGTTCTGATTTTGTTACCCAGTATCACTTATTTTATGGTGTTTGGGCATGTGGAAAGTAGGGTTATTTGTAAATGTATAAACTCTACATCAGGGGTGTCTGATATTAGGGCTGGTGTGGGTGCAGGTTTTCATTCCAATCAAGCAGGAGCCACACCTGATTCCACCTGTTTAATCAGTTGATCTTGGCTTTCAATAAACTCAGGTGTGGCTTCTGCTTGGTTGGGATGAAAACCTGCACCCACACTGGCCCTTCCAGATAAGACTGGACACCCCTGCTCTGCATGAAATGCATAGTTAATTGGAATATAGATGGGGAAAATAACATGGAAGCAGCATTTCTAGCGCCATTGAAGGTATCAGTGGATCATTGTAGCATATTGTCGGTTTACATCACCACCTAGTGGACAGGTTTCCCAAGTGGCTTCTGAGCATGTGCATTTTAACCCTGGGAATCTGTCAAACAGTGAGAGAAAATTCTCTTCTATAAACCAGCTGCTTGGCAGTCTGACAAAAACATCAGTGTCAAAACATGGAAATCTCAAAAGAAGTTTATCTGTGCAAGATATCTGCAAAAATGATCTGTTTTATGAACGCCTAGAAGGCCTTGTTTTCTATACACACTACATATTCTATTGAAATGTATTAAATGTATGTCACAGTGGTTGTTCTCTGTTTGCATCCCGGCTGCAGAGTTCATAGCAGCAGCAGTCCACTCTCACTTTGCTGACTGTCCTGACTCCCACAGCCATTTCTGCATCCATGGAACATGCCGCTTTCTCATCCTGGAGGAGACGCAAGCGTGTGTGTGAGTGTACAAATGCATCACCTTACTGTGGTCATACAGATATTAAAATTTATACATAGTTGTGCAATAGATTGAGAGGCCCTGCAGTGGTTCATGTCCCAATATGGTGTGTTTTGAGCTAGGGTTGTGCTGTGACAAGTGTGTATAAAATAGAAAACTGATCTTTAAAAAGAAAATAATATATATTTGATCAGCATAACATTTTAAGATTTTGCAAAGCACAGGACATCCATGACACTAGTTCTGATGATACGTGAGAACCAAAATAACAGTAATAATATTATTAAATATTTGTGCTACGCTTAGGGTTTTTGGTCTGTATGAAGGAATATGGATACAGATATCAGTCCACCACTTAGTGGTTAGCACGTTCGAATCACACCTCCAGGGTCAGGGGTTCGATTCCCACCATGGCCCTGTGTGTGCGGAGTTTGCATGTTCTCCCCGTGCTGTGGGGGTTTCCTCCGGGTAATCCGGTTTCCTCCCCCAGTCCAAAGACATGCATGGTAGGCTGATTGAGATGTCCAAATTGTCCGTAGTGTATGAATGGGTGTGTGAGTGTGTATGTGATTGTGCCCTGCGATGGATTGGCACCCTGCCTCGTGCCCGATTCTCCCTGGGATAGGTTCCAGGTTCCCCCGTGACCCTGAAAAGGATTAAGCAGTATAGAAGATGGATGGATGGATATCAGTCCACCAATGAAATGCCAATGAACTATATTTAGCATAACTGTAAATAAGTTAGCAAAGCAGTACTTCATATTTTCTGAACAACAAATAATTGTAGTGGTGATACTTGGATTTCCAGAACATGCATAATCTACTGACGGTGTAAGTGTTTAATGATGATTTTATAGTAACACATGAAATTATGTAAACATTGTTTTGCCCTCACACTGAACTCACCTAGGAAGCAAACTGTGAGTAATACAGTTCCCCAGTAACTATGACTCTGTCTGCAGCTGTAATAGACTGATGTCAAACTATGGCTGACTCATGGATAAATTCCTGTCTGAAACCTCTCTAGTAAGCTGTCTGTGTTTGGACAAAAGTGTCTTGTTTTTGACTAAATGACTTACTGTTGATTTAATAAACAGACAAAGATTGGTTTAAATAGCACAAGTGCATCACTGTCATGCATAAATGTATATAATCCATTTTACTTCTGCATTTGTCAAAAGACAAAAATAACCATCAGAGATGATTCATATACTACATGGGTAAATTTAACAGTAAATAAGTAATTATAGATTTGACATTTAAGTGGATTATTCCATAAACTCATAAAATATATGTAAATAATCCCAGTTGCCGACAATCTTTTTTTTTTTGTGCTTTTGGAACTGGTTAGTTTAATGGTAAATTTGTGGTATTTTGAAATTGCCACAAAATTATAGTCAACTCCAGAATTACTGCCACCTTTAAACCTTTATTGCCACTAAGACTATAACATTATTAGATAAAGTAAACCCTTTACTGGAATTTTTGCCCATTGCTCCTGACAGAACTGGTGTAACTCAGTCATATTTGTGGGCATCCTTGCTCAGACATGCTTTTTCAGTTCAGTCCACATGTTTTCTATAGGATTTAGGTCAGAGCTTTGTGATGGCCACTCCAATACTTTCACTTTGTTGTCTTCAAGCCATTTTGTTACAACTTTGTAGGCATGCTTAGGATTATTTTCCTCTTGTGACCAAGTTTTAACTATCTGGCTGATGACTTGAGTTTTTGCCTCAGTATTTCTAGAGTTCCTTCCCATGATGCCATCTATTTTTTGACATGCACCAATCCCTTTTCCTGCAAAACACCCCCATAATGTGATGATGCCGTCCCATGCTTCACAGTTTGGATATTGTTCTTCGTATTAAAAGCCTCACCATTTTACCTCTATATGTAACTCTGATCATTATGGCCAAGCAGTTACATTTGACCAGAAAACACTTCTCCAAAAGGCTGGTGATCACCTACACACATCAGTCTGGTTTTTTTATGCTGGTCTTGGAGAAGTGGCTTCTTCCTTGCACAGCAGCTATTCAGTCCAGTGATGTAGGACTCTCTTAATGGTGGATGTATATATTTTGGTACCTGATACCTCTAACCTTTTTTTTTTGTCTTGGGGTTCAGTTGAACCTTTCGGACCAAAGTTCGTTTATTCCTGGGAGTCAATTTGTACCTCTTTCCTGAATGATGCAGTGCCTGCGTGGTCCCAAAATTATGTTTGCATACAGTTGTTTGTACAGATGCTCTGTGGTACTCCCAGAAAATGGCACTGGCTCTGAAGGTAGGCCCCTTTACAGCCATGATTTGAAGACGATTTGTAAGGATGAATGGACCAAAATTGAACCACAATGCTGCAAAAACCTGATTACTACTTACCATAGACATTTCAAAGCCACAATTGCCCACTGTGGCTTTGCAAAAAGTACAAATGCTGGTAATTTGAGGTGTCTGAATAATATTTCCCTATCGATTTTAGTTTTTAAAAAATCTTTGTTTATTCTGATGAATACATTATGAATATGTTTTTGTTCATAGTTATATGTACAAAGTCAAAACACCTTGTATGTAAATTTAAAGTGGATATTTGAATATTTACATTTGAATATTTTGGATATTTACGAAAACAAACGTGTTTTGACTCCTTATTTCCCCTCACTGTATTTGTGAAAGTAAGAGCTTATGGACATCAAAGTTGAAATGACTGTGGAATTCAGGGAGGGTTGCAGTGAAATATTTGATAGACTTTCGTTCTAATACATGTTTTAATACTTACCCGATTTTCCTTTATTTGTGTTTTTTGTTTTTATGGGTATAGGTGCCACCCAGGCTTCATAGGTGTGCGTTGTGAGTATGCAGACCTGCTGGCAGTGGTAGCAACCAACCAAAGGCAGCATACATTGGCCACTATATTGATGCTGGGCATATTGGGCAGTGTCCTGCTTGTACTGCTTTGCACCATAATAAAGTATGAAGTATACTTTGGATATCCAATAATTTTCATCAGCTGTATATATTTAGACACTGTAATATGTAATATACACTTCATGTATTGTGTACTGTGTACATGAAGTACATGAGTTCCCATGCTGGTTGAGAATAAGGTCATCAAACTTAGAACAGCACAAGATAAGGAAAGATTGAACTGACTGACATTTAACTTTACATCTACTATCTCTCTAGTTGTTGGTGGAGGCGGGGCAGATGGAGGCAAGGACCTCTGCTTTCCCGTTTGTCAAAAAAACCAAATGGCATCGTAAAAAGTGGGACGTCCTGCTGTCACACAGAGACAGGTATATATTTTGCTGGAATTATTGCTTAATTGCTAATTTTTTTGAAGTATTAAAGAAGTGTTTGATGAAGACTATTTAGGTTTGTTGAGCTCTTAATATGCATAGGCTACCAAAGTCACACACAAAGATTTGTGTATTCCCATTTACTTTGGTAATTGACCAACACATTGGATTTCTAACTGGGGAAGGACCTAATCTTAGTAGTGGATTAATGGGTTAACAATATTTGATTTATGCAAAGGATTTACAGCCATTATTTTTGACACAAGGAAATTCTGTTCATGATATCCCAAACTGATGCCTAAAAATGACAGAATTACACAAGTATAAATAAATACAAATTCTCTCTCATAACAACACTTGTAGTTACTCAAACATTTATATTCCAAATGTTATAGATAATTTCTAGAAATGATGTTGGAGCTGTTTAAGTTTCTGTGTGTAGCATACTTATTTAGTCTGTGAAGGAAATAAAATAATTAGGCAATTGGACATAGAATTTTGGGAATTTGGTTGAATAGCTGCAGGAGTAATCATTGGTAGTTTGGTCACAGTGTGTCTTGTTAGTGCACCAACAAGCTTTTAATCAGATTTGTTAACAGGAGGGTTGCACATATTTTCTCATCCTTGTCATACAATTGTCAAACAGAATCTGAGACAGAACTGGAACAGCGACGTCCCTATATATTTACATTCTGTTTGTTTAACATTTCCTTTTCTTCTCTACACTAAATCTCTGTGTGACTATCTGGGGTAATTCACACTGCTGCTTGATATAAAATTTTTTTTTAAAAATTGTCTTCTTCTGTATTTTTTCTGCAGTGGTTTGAAATGGGTCCACTGTAGTGCTCTCGGTATACCCATGTTCTCAATTTTGCCACCTGAAGCCCCATGGATTATCACTGGATTAACCTACTAATTCATGTCAGCAAGCTGAGAACCAAACCAGATGTGGAATTCAGAACTTATATACTTGATGGAAGTAAACTTATCCATTCAGTTTTTATTATTTTTTTGTGGAATATAAAACTAAAACAATGGAAGACAGTTTATTTCCCATTTACGGTAATTTCCCAACACAGATATTGATCTCCTGGATGCTGGACTTTCATACTATCGTGTTGGAACAGATTACAGGAGTGAAGATACACTCCCAGACTTAAGATCTTGTGAGGAAAAGCCCTACAGTGAACGAGCAACTGACAAGTGCTTAGGCCTGCTCAGCTGGATGTGAAAAGTAAGAATGAGATTCAGAACTTTGATGTAAATTTTCATGAATTAATGTGCTTAGGGTGCTTGGATGTTCTTGAGACGCTGAGAACTATGTTCATTTTGACAACAGAAGTGGACACCATGATAAGAGGAATAGTTTCATTTTTCAAATCATGAAAACTTGGAAAATGAACAGAATGTTTATGGTGTGTGACACCAAAAGATCTAGTACTTGTCAAAAGTTTGGATACACCTACTTTTTTTTTTTTGTTTAATTTTCCACATCAGGTCTAAAATACCAACAAAACAAAACAAAAAAATTAAAACTATGAAATAACACTGAATTATACAGGGAACAAAAAGTGATAAACAAACAAAATAAGTTAACAAATCAACATATTATTACAATAATTATTAACAAGCTTCATGAGATATCTGTGAAGAGGCTTACTTTCCAAGAGTTCCCAGTTATTCTGGCCAGTTATTGGCTGTAGTTTCAAAGTTTTAAATGAAAACTATTTATTTTTGCATTTGAAACAAATTTCATGTCTTTAGATATCTTTTAAGATTATCAAGAACAGTTACACGTGTCCAAACTTTTGGTGTGTGGTGTATATGAGCTATAGTTTTAAATGTTTGTTATTCAGGAGTGTCACCACACAACTAATTGTTCTAAGAATGGAAAAATAATCTTGGATAGCTAAGCTCTTAAATGATGATAATCTTGGATGATAATAGTAGATGAAAATGTGTACACAAGATTTTCAGAGTATATTTCAAGTATATTAATGTATTCAATAACCATGATATATTTAAGAATTAACAGTCAATGGCAGGCTTCTGAGGAAAACACTTGACTTGGAATCCAGAGGGTATTTTATGCTTATGTTCATTAGTATTATTGCACTTGAGATGTTCTTGTTCACAGATTCCATTTAATAACATAAGTATGTATACTCATGTCACATACCCTTGAGTTGAACTTTCTCCTCTTTCAGTTCTTGATAGTGAAGAAATGTTACAAGGTTTTTGACAACATTGTATAACTTCTAAAATCAGAATCACAACATGTATGGTTTTGGCAGAAATTGTATTAGTGAGTGAAGGTTTGGGTGTGCACAAGTGTGTTTACACATTCACTTTACACTGTTGCACTGCAATCATGTGATTGACGACCGCTTTCAAATCCGCACTCTTGCCCTGATGGCTGTGGTAAAACAGGCACTGGCTCTTTTCTGGAAAACAAAATGTGAAATGTGCTAAACAGGCCTAGTCATTAGTGGAGCCTGATTTTGATTAAAAAGTGTGTGTAGATATGATTGTGATAAATCCACTAAATTCACTTCACAAAGCACTATGTACATGTTCACTTCTACATATAGTCCACACACACACACATGCTGACACTCAGCTATGTACTGTATATACATATAGACAGCTGTGACTGCTTTGTTTCTGATTTAAAGCTTGTTACTGTTTATTGCAAATCTATTCTGAACATTTTAGACTCTGAGTTTTAGAAAGTTTTAAACCTTGTTTAACATTGTATGTTGTGTTATTGACCTCCAAGCCTTTTGTCATTGCTCTTAAATGTATGGTAACTAGGTGCATCCAGATACAGGTAAAACCCTGATACTGTGGAGATTTATTCAGTCATCCGCTTTTGCTGAACCCTAAAAGTGTCCACTCGAACAGTAGAGGCGAACAGTCCTGCTTTATGCACAAGATATTCCAAAATTAGAAATCATTAGCACTAGATTTACATTACTGTAGTAGTAATAGTTCACAGTTTTAGGGAAAATTGATTGAATAAGACTTCATCCAGAGGACTGCGGGAGAGAGTGTTGCTAGCATTGAGCACTTTATATTAAAAAAACAAACAAACAAAAAACTGTGATTACACTGGCAAATCCCTTGAGCTGACTTGATTTATGAACTGGAGGGGAAAAAACCCCATCTAATTCAAACTGAATGTAAAAAAAAAAAAAATGTATTTGCTCATGTGATTAAATATAGGAAATGTATTGGCTATTGGTTGGGAAAGTGGTTGCAAGCAAATGAATGCTAATTGTGCTAGATGATGTATGATTGAGATCTCATCTCTTCTGCTCTGTGACTGGAATATATTTGAGAAACTTTATTTGGTCCTCTAAATCTATTTATTGGTTTACTTTGACACATTATTTTTGTTATTCAGTATTTAAAAAAAAAAAAGAAAAACAAACATGTACTCGCAATACTATGTTTGTCATCTATACGTTCTTATTTTTTTGTCCTACTTTGTCATTATAATTTTTTTTTTTTTAACTGTAAATTACACAGTGCTACATTCTCAATGTAAAATTGCATCATGCACATTTGTTTGACCCTAGATACAACAGGATTATAAATAGGTCTGTGTTCCTGGATAATGTGATCTTCCTTGATTACACGGTTGTATGCAGACAAAGTTGTTGTTGGTTCAATAATCTGTCACATCAAATTTCTATGTTCTTCACCACTTTATGTATACCTTTTTCAACTATAAAATGTTAAAATGCAAAAAGACTTACCCACTTTTTATTGATTATTTTATTTCGTTTTTGCAGTAAGTAAACTTATTTGAACCTTCCTTTTTTTTTCTTCTTCAGATTTTAGGTTATTTTAGTCCAGCAGCATCAAACTCTGGTCCTGGCAGTCCACAGTCCTATTGAGTTTTTATCATTCTTTTCTTTTTAGCACATCTAGCGTGTTCAATTATATAGTATAGGTATAAAGCAGTGCTGTGACCTTCCAAGAGTAGAAGTCTAATATCCCTATTTTAGACCTTTACATGGCCGAGAATTATTTTCAAAATTGTCTTGCTTTGCTCTGTTCCCTTTCCAACACGTTCACTTTTGTAAAACCTTTTGTCCACTTATTACCTTCATACAGCGTATATTTTTAGATGGAAGTCACAGACACACTCAAACAAAGGACATTTAACCAGATGGATTTTTTTTTGCTGTCAGAAGTAGCATTTTTATTATATATTTTTGTGGTTTATGATTTAAAAAAAACTATTTATCTAGTTGTTTACTTGGCTTTGGCCTTATCCCTGCAGGCCATCAAAGACTTATTTTGCTCTTTCTCTCTGCAAGTCATTTGTATGCATCTTGGTCAGTATTTCAACCTGTACTTATCCTAATTTCCTCTCTTTGTTTGTGTGGGTCTGAACATTTCTTTACTTTTAGTTTTATTTTAAATGTTGTATTTGACGTATTTTCTAAGACCTCAGTTTAATTCCTTATTCTATGTACCCCATCCTACCATCATTACACCCCCATTAATGAAAGGCAAGTGCTAGAACCTGACCCGCTTCTACTGCTGTGGCTCTTCTCGCCCGCCAGACCTGACTCATTCATCCTGATGCTCTAGTTCTGCTTGGAGCTTTCTGCATTTGTGAGTCGGCTTCTGCTGCTGTTATGGTCCCATATGGATACCTTAAAGATTTACACTTCCCAGAGACAGTTTGTGGTTAAGTAACACCCTTACTTTAATAGATAATCTCACCTTGAAAATGTAGACGTGCAGCGAAGAACTGAGGCTGTAATTATTAAGGCTGTCCTGTGCTTATCGCAGGACTCCTAATCACAGTATGCTCATACTGAACATCCATTCAACACACTTACTACTGTTTGGCATCTACAACTGTATATGCTAATGATTTAAGCTTTCACTATCTGGTGTGTCCGAGAAGAGAATGGGTTCCCTTTTTGGGTCTGGTTCCTCTCAAGGTTTCTTCATGTCATCTTAGGGACTTTTTCCTTGCCAATGTTACCGCTTTTGCTTGCTCATTCAGGATCTAAATCTACTTCCAGGTTTCTGCAAAGCTGCTTTGCACCAATGTCTGTACAAATAAAACTGCATTGAATTAAAGCAGTTTTAGGCTCTGTACTTGGTTCTGTTTCAGTCCTTATTTGGATGCTCAACAAACCACTTTTTAAAATTTAGTCTCATATTTGGAAACTGTGGGAGTATTTTTCCTCATAAACATTAGCATAATCTGACATGTTTGGGACTTTCTTCTGATCTCATAAAATAGCAGCCACAAAGGCTAACTTGTCTCTTTTTAGTAGGCCTGTGTATATATGAAATCATTAAACAATTGAATAAACATCTACTTTTCTGATCATTAAAAATTTGCACACGGTGCATTCTACTGAATGTGTACCTACACAAAAAATTTTATTGATTAAAATGGTATTTAGTGTCATTTGCATGAACACAGTTTAAATTAATAAATGATACAAGAAATGCCAACTGTTACTCAGCTATGTAAATTGTTTTAATCCATTTCCTGTAACAGTCGGGCTGGTAGCTCATCTAGGCTCTGTAGTCGATGCTGTGGAGGAACATCCAGATGTTTCTGAAGTCCATGCCTATCTAGCAGATAACCTCGAATACCTAATGATCGAGAGGTGAGGTAGTCATTTATGTAGTGGTCCCCAACATGGACTACGTGTTTGGCTGGCACCCCAGACTTTTTCAGGGCTTGGGCAAAAATGCCTGGGTCTGGTTTGGCCACAGCAGCCTCTTCTGAAGTCAGCAGAAATGAGAAATGGGTACGGAGACCACATCCTTGAAGGATTCCTTCTAGGCGCCTGTCGAAATTGGATACCACTCCCTGCTTCATTCCCAGAGCTGTACAGGATTTTAGAGTGGAATTTGAGTCTGGGAACACCTGAAGAAAAACTCAAATGAGAGACAGCTTTTGGTTGAGATTTGGTTCCTTAATGTATATACATCTGATGTTTGTAAACAGTGTGAATGATTAATGTGCTTTGTTGTGTCACGTTAAATTTGATCATTTGTCAAAAGATCACTGAAATTTCTGCTGATACTGGCATTGGGAAAAACAGCAAAGCATGAGCTAAATTCAAAAGTAGAAAAGCAGAGAGCTTACACTACTTAACAACTCAAACATTAAAAAGTAATTAGAAGGCAGTTTGTTGGCAAGCTCTTACCTCCCAGTTCTGTGGACCAGAAAAATTATGGTAAAGATTGTTGGCAAGTGTGTCAAGCAATGCAGGGTCCTGCACCCCACACTGGGAGAAGGTGTTCTTCACCAATCCTGCCCACCACAGCTGGCCATTCATGCCCTGAGCAATACCATAGTTAGGGTAGAGACGCGAGTGTTGGCGGTAAGCTTGCCTGAATGCGGTCTCTATCTGCATGGCTGGTAACTTCAGTCCAACACGCTTGGCCTCATTACAATACTGCTCTCCCACTGAACAACGCACCTTCAGTAGAGTGTCCTTTATATCCCATAAAACCCAGCGCACTGGCCCCCGCATGGTCCTGCAAAACAGAATATGCAGGCAGGTGTCACTATTTATTAAGCAAATTACTGACCACTGGTATAAGAATTCATTATTGTACACCTTGTTCCTTGAGATCTACACCATCTGTAGCCTCTTATCCTACTGTCAGGCAAACAGCATGCTTTATAGTGATGGGAATTATGGCTCTTTTCAGTGAGTCAGATCATTTGACTCAGCGGTTTAATTTAATAGAATTTTGTTTATGATATTGCAACAGGAGATTGTTGTTCTTTGCCAAATATACATGCTATTAAACTTGTACATCTGCACATTCATGCACTATCTAATGAGCCAATCATGTGGCAGCAGTGCAATGCAAAAAAATATGCAGACACAGCTCAAGAGCATCAGGTAATGTTCAAATCAAACATCAACATGAAGTAAAAGTGTGATCTCTGTGACTAACTGTGGCATGTTGGTACCAGGTGGGCTGGTTTGAGCATTTAAGAAACTGCTGATCTCCGGGGAATTTCACACACAACAGTCTGCAAAGTGTACATATACTACAACCATGGTGTGGTTGTTGGTGCCAGAGGATTATCACACACACCAGTCTCTAGACTTTACAGAGAATGGTGCTAAAAACAAAAGTGAGTGGACATTCTGTGGACAGAAATGCCTTGCTTATGAGAGAGTTCAGAGGAGAATGACCAGACTGGCATGAGCTGACAGAAAGGCTATGATAACTCAAACAACCACCATTTACCATATGGGTACCTCTCTGTGTGCACCAAAAGCACCTTTGGTGTTTGACAAAAAGCTCTATTTTGGTTTCATCTGATCATAAAACCCGATCCCATTTGACGTTCCAGTAGTGTCTGGCAAACTGAAGACGCTCGAGTTTGTTTTTGGATGAGAGTAGAGGCTTTTATCTTGAAAGCCTTCCAAACAACTTGTGGTGATGTAGGTGACTTCGGATTGTAGTTTTGGAGACTTTCTGACCCCAAGATGCAACTAACTTCTGTAATTCTCCAGCTGTGATCCTTGGAGATTTTTGGCCACTCAAACCATCCTCTTCACAGTGCATTGAGACAATATAGACACGCGTCCTCCTCCAGGTTGATTCATAACATTTCCAGTTGACTGGAACGTCCTAATTATTTTCCTGATGGTGGAAACGGGCATTTTCAATGCTTGTGCTATTTTCTTATAGACCCTTCCAATTTTGTGAAGCTCAACAACCTTTCGCTGCACATCACAGCTGTATCCCTTGGTCTTACCCAATGTTATGAACGACTAAGGGAATTAGGCCTATGTGTTACCTCATATTTATACCCCTGTGAAACAGGAAGTCATGGTTGAACAATTTCCTGTTCCTAATCACCCAGGTGTACTAAAAATGTAAAATATCAATGTGAATATACTTCAAATATATTTTTCTCATATGACTAAATAGGGGTGCCAATAATTGTTGCATACCTATATTTAACAAAGATTTCTTTTGATAAACGTGTTGTATTTGAAATTGTTTGATGTCCATGGGAGCAGAACATTTTTGTGATTCGTTTTTTAACAAAGGATCAAAAGGTTAAAGAATAATTATAAATATTTATGTATGTAGTGCTCTCCACTAATATTGGCACCCTTGATAAATATGAGCAATGAAGGCATTCCAGGTGTGGCATTCACATTTGGAAGCTGTTGCTGTGAACTCACAGCATGCTATCAATGGAGCTTTCAGTGCAAGTGAAACAGGCCATCCTTAGGCTGCAAAAAAAAAAAAAAAAAAAAAAATCCATCAGAGAGATAGCAGGAACATTAGGAGTGGCCAAATCAACAGTTTGGTACATTCGGAGAAAAAAAAGAACGCACTCGTGAGCTCTGCAACACAAAAAGGCCTGGACGTCCACAGAAGACAACAGTGGTGGATGACCGTAGGATCCTTTCCAAGGTAAAGAAACACCCCTTCACAACATCCAGCCAAGTGAAGAACACTCTCCAGGAGGTAGACATATCATTATCCAAGTCTACCATTAAGAGAAGACTTCACGAGAGCAAATACAGAGGGTTCACCACAAGGTGCAAACCATTCATAAGCCTCAAAAATAGAAAGGCCAGTTTAGATATCTAAAAAAGCCAGCCCAGTTCTGGAAAAGCATTTTTTGGACAGATGAAACTAAGATCAACCTGTACCAGAATGATGGGAAGAAAAAAGTATGGAGAAGGCTTGGAACGGCTCATGATCCGAAGCATACCACATCATCTGTAAAACATGGTGGAGGAAGTGTGATGGCATGGGCATGCATGGCTTGGAACTGGGTCACTAGTGTTTATTGATGATGTGACAGAAGACAGAAGCAGCTGGATGAATTCTGAAGTGTGTAGGAATATACTGTCTGCTCAGATTCAGCCAAATTCAGTGAAGTTAATTGGGCGGCACTTCACTTTCCAGATGGACAATGACCCAAATCATACTGCGAAAGCAACCCAGGATTTTTTTTTTTAAGCAAACAAGTGGAATATTCTGCAATGGCCAAGTCAGTCACCTGATCTCAACCCGATCGAGCATGCATTTCACTTGCTGAAGACTAAACTTAAGGCAGAAAGACCCACAAACATACAACAACTGAAGACAGCTGCAGTAAAGGCCTGACAAAGTACCACAAAGGAGGAAACCCAGCGTTTTGTGACGTCCATGGGTTCCAGACTTCAAGCAGTCATTACCTGCAAAGGATTCTCGACAGAGTATTCAAAAGGAACATTTTATTTCTGATTATGTTAATCTGTCCAATTACATTTGAGCTCCTGAAATAAGGGAACCGTGTACAAAATAGTTGCAACTCCCAAACGTTTCATATATTTTTATTCAACCTCTTGAAGCAAAGCTGAAAGTCCACAGTTCAATTACATCAGTGTTTCAATTCAATCCATTGTACAGAGCAAAATTATGAAATATATATATATATATATATATATATATATATATATATAAAAATATAAAAGACCATGAATCTTTGGATTTCTCCAGCACTACCCTTTCAAAACAAGCTCTACTATTAAGATGTTTATGTTTTGCTTAGATCTCCAGAAGGAGTGGTGACCTAAGGTTATAAACATGACAGCTAATTAAGAAATAAAAAAGTACTGGGTCTCCAAATAGGGCTTCACCCCTTCACTTCAAGCTAGACTGAAACCTGAAAGTATATGAATAGATTAATGTAAAGTAATACGAACATAAACAGCTCACAAGCTAAGGACACTTCCAGCACAGCCTCTTCTTCTTCGTGTTTCTCTCATATCGGAGTCCATGAACAGACCGCCGCCTAGTGGACTACAGTGCAATGAGCACAGCGATGACATGAAAAATCTATCAAGGATATATTATTTATACACTTCTGAAACATATAGGCTATGACTCATATAATACCTCTATATTATTGAATTAATATGTATGTTGCTTTGAATATCATAGGGACCCCCCCCCCCAAAAAAACCCCAATCTTTTTAATATTTACTTAACAGGTCAAGAAACATCACACTTTGTCAACAAATGTCTTGTTTATCTTATTAATACAACATACATACAACAAGATGAAGTGACACAGGAAAAAATATCCATACATAATCCACAGGCAGGGAGCACAAGTAAACAGTCCTACATTTAAATTGTAAGTTAATTTTCTTGACATGACTGTATGCAGTTTGATGTTTTTATCCTCAGTATGATGTCAAAACATATCTTCAACTGCAGATAGACCATTCATTTGAATGGTGTAAGTATAAAGATACAACACAAGAAAAAAGTAGTTTTTTTCGTTAGGTACAAAAAAAAACAACAAAAAAAAAAACCTTTAATGGTCAGCATTTCACACAACATGAGGATGAATCAAATGAAAATTTTATTTATTTTTATTTTGCTTTGGTTATTACAAATAGTGACAAAAGTGCATCATTCTTCTATATAATCTCCATTTCATTCAATGCAAGTGTCTAGAGTTTCCTCTAGAAAAAAAATATTCCAGTTCCTGTATTTATTTTTTAATGTTGCACTTTTAACGTTTTATGACCCACCCTCCTATTTAACAACACACAACAATAAATATGTTGAACAAATATCATGTAATAAATAGGTCAGAAAATAAATCTCCACAATGGTATAACTGGGTTTTTATCCACCTTCAATATTAAAGGACATTAGAATTGCCTGGCGTCAACAGACGTTTCTGAAGGATTCAGTGATCCTGCTTTCTCTTGGTTAACAGACTCTAACTGACAAGTACTAGTCCTTGTTTGGGCTTGAGTCTGTGTGGTGGAATCTGACTGCTTGACAACTTGCCTGTAAGAGTCGTTCTTCCGGATTTTCCGGGTAGTACGGCGGAAGCTAGCAATGGCTGGTATAATGTCTTCAGTAGTCCAGTGGTGGCGAGTCAGGGCATCCTCCATTTTAAAAGGACCATCCCGTGTGCGACGCACCTTGGTGCAGACTGCATTGGTACGCAGTTCCAACCCCACCTCATGCACCAGTTTCCGAAGGTATCGCTGTGTTTCATTCACACACTGAACCTCTGAAGCATTTTAAAAACACACAACGACTTGTGGTAAGGATAAAGACTTACTGGCTTTACTAGAAATCACTGGTAGGAAAATCACTTGCAGAGGATTCAAGGAAAGTCAAGTTAAAGAATACTTCAATCTAATTTCTATCTACTGCAAAATCTGTATCTATTGAGGAAAAAACAAATCTTTTTCACTTAAAATTCACTTCTGGCTGAAAAAGCAAAAAGTTATCCAATACCAGTTGGGCCTGTGTGAAAATGTATTTGCCCCCCATAGTTGATAATTCCCCAAACCTATGAAACTGCATTTATAATGGAGTTCAGCTGGACTAGACACAACCAGGCCTGATTACTGCAAACCCTGTTCCATCAAATCAACACTTAAATAGAAATTTTCAACATCATGAAGTTGGTTAAAAGGTCTTACACAGTAACACACTATGCCAAAGTTGAAAGAAATTCCAGAAATGATGAGCGTGATTGAAATACATCAGTCTGGGAAGGGTTACAAAGGCTCTGGGACTCCAAAAGGCCACAGTGAGAGCCATTATCTCTGAATGGAAAAACTCAGCACAGTAGTGAAGCTTACCAGAAGTGGACGACCTTCCAAAATTCCTCAAAAGCACAGGACTACACATCCAGGAAGTCACAGAAGAGCCAAGGACAATATCAAAGGACCTACAGGCCTCTCTTGCATCAATAAAAGTCACTGTTCATGACTCCACTATCAGAAAGACACTGGGCAAAAATGTCTTCCATGGAAGAGTGGTGAGGTGAAAACCACTGCTAACCCAGAAGAACATTAAGGCTCGTCTGAATTTTGCCAAAACACAACTTGATAGGAGACCATTTGGGAGAATGTTCTGTGGACTGATGAGTCAAAAGTGGAACTGTTTGGAAGACAGGGATCCTGTTAGATCTGGAGTAAACCAAACACCGAATTCCACAAAAAAACATCATCATCATACCCACGGACAAGCATGGTGGTGGAAGTGTGATGGTGTGGGGATGCTTTGCTGCTTCAGGGCCTGGGAAGCTTACAATAATTGAGGAAAACATGTATTCTGCTCTCTACCAGAAAATCCTAAAGAAGAATGTCCGGTCTTCAGTCTGTAAGTGAAAGACTGGTCTCCAGTTATCTGAAGAGTTTGGTTGCAGTTATTGCTGCTAAAGGTGTCACAACCAGATGTAAAGTTTAAGGGAGCAAGTAGTTTTTCACATTGGTGATAGGTGTTGGATAACTTTTTTTTTTTGCTTCAACAAAAACTCGATTGTGTGTTTACTCACATTGCCTTTGATTTATATTGTATTAGCTTGAAGATCTATTAACTATTTATGATGAGATATACACAAAAACAGAAGAAATCAGGATGGGGGCAAATACTCTTTCAGAGAACTGTAGAAATGGGTCTCTTTCAGAGGAAAGAATTTGTTTGTGTGTTGTGGTAAGGATAGATGGCACATAGATACCTCAAAAACACTGGGAACGCATAAGTGACCAGAATGATTTTTTTCCTCATATTGGTTCAGTGTCAATATACATAAAATAAAATAAAAAACACTACATAAGAACAGCTTTAGTAAGACATTCTCTCAGTCTGTCATGCTACTGTAGCTGATATTGTTTTGAATTTGTATACATCAACATATTTATTAACAACTTTCCTTAGATGGAGGAATTTGGAAACATGTCCAAATGATTGTACTAATCACCCATACACTACAGATGTGGCAGATTAAAAACTGCCACGTTTCCTTAAAGTATTAACCAATCAAGGAATTAGTGTCTATGAAGGTTTTTAGTCATAGTCAGGTTATTTTAAAAATAACCAGTCGAGCCATCTTGCTAGGCAGCTACCAGGCATCGCAGTCACTGAAGTGTGAACTGCTCAGAGATGGATGTGTGCTTAGATGTGTAACCAATAATATTCTTACCCAGCGTGAACTGAGGTGGTTTATAGCTGAGACACCGTAAGCCAGTTAAAATGGGAGGACTTTTATCCTGTGGACGCAACAGCCCCTTCACTGCCAGCTCATAAGCCTCCTGAGTGCTCAGGTCCATCTGAGAATACCTGAGTAAAACACAAAACGCAGACATTTATGAGAGTAACAATGCACGCACTGCATATTGCAAGTGCTGTGTTATCATAAATTTAAAATGTAACATTTGCACAGCATCATTTGGCATTTTACTGATTATAGCGACTCACGTTATTAAAGCTTTCTGATTGGCTCCCTGGATCATTGCCAACACTCTCTCTAGCTTGTCATTTGTAACATGATCTAACATATGATACAGAAAGAAGTCAAATGTAGGATGCCAGCATGTATAGCTAAACTGTTTAGTAAACAACATTAGACCATTAAATATCAGATTTGTATTTCTTATGGTTTCATTTGTGTCTACTTAACTTTTTTCCAAGGAAGACAGAATAACGATTATTACCGAATGTGCTTCGCTCTATAACTCGTCCAGTGTGAGTGAAATCATCAGTGGCCTTTCCAAACTCGCCCTCCAGTATGTATTCCTGCAATTAATACACCAAAACAAAACTCCTGTCTAAACTAGAAAAGTATTTAAAACATATGTTTACATGAAGATTTGAATACATTTATAAAAGCTACTGGGCATTGTGAGCAGAATGCAAATTATACAATGACTATTCCATTTCAATTTCAAAATGAACCTAGATAAGGAATTCACAAAAAACAAAAACATTTGACATAGCTTTTCTGAAAGAATATTTCATGGAGTCAGACTTGAGACAGTGTCAACAGTTAAGAAATGGTACTGCTTGTATTGTTGTAGGCATGTTTGTAAGTGCAATTTACATGCATCTTTCTGACATCTTTGGAGAAACAAACTAGTGTTAATTATTTTTTAAAAAAAAAACCCTCTGACAGTCTGTACCTTCTTTGCAAAAGGTTTTAAAAGCTTACTGAAAGCTCCTTCATGGTTCACACCCCGAGTGTGAGATGAGACACACCTATACCATCACTAATATTAATGTTTACCCTGGTCACATGTGATCTGTATAGATTCTCCAAGGCAGTGTTTCCATTGCCCAGACCTAGAACTGAAAAACACAGATGTTAAACAAATTACAAGAAAATATCGATACCTCATTATAGAATATTAAACCTACTTAATAACTTTTTTTTTTAATTATGTTACCTAATACTCCAGAGGAAAATGCATCCAACCGATGGCCAACTCCAACACGGATCTTATGAAACTTTGGTCCTGTCACTGGACAAAGAGGAAAGACAGAGAGGTTGGCTCTATTATATAGAACAGTATGGTTTAGATAAGATGTGAAGTGATGTGATGTGATTTGGGTCTGACCCAGAGGATGATCAGTCAGAGCAGGCAGACTGGACTTGGTGACAGTGAGCTGGTTGGAGCTGCTGCAGTCTCCACTCTGTAAAAGCTGAAACTGGACCATACAGCGTGGGGGAGGTGCAGGACAAGAATTAACCGCTTCACATACAGCAAAAGGTAAAAGAATACAGGGGGGGAGTAGAAAGGGGGGGTAGAAAGGGAGGGGGTGGTTGACAGAGATAGATTCAATTATTTGATGTCGCAGGAATAACAATAGATAGCTGCTATTCGTATATCAATACAATCCCAGGTCTGCTATATGGCTGTAAATGTAACATGTAGATCAGAGTAACTGAACCGTAGTGCTCATACCTTTCAGAAGGTTTGTCTCTACCGTGTCTCTGACAAGTTTCCAGTGAACTCCTTGAGGTTTGTACACAGCGAACAGACCATCTAGTTTACTGAAAAGCCGAGCAGCTGGCGTAGTCATTGCACTAGCTGTTTTTACAACATTAACTTAACTATTCTTTGTTTACCAACCGAATGAAGTACAACAAAAACCTCAAATCTTTTACAACACATGCAAATAGTAAAGTCTCTCTCACACACACACTCTCACACACACACCACGACGTATGTTCCTTCTTCGGCATTAAACACTACTGCGTTGGTGTGCTTTAGACTGCCCTCTACCGCTCGGAGGTGCACTGAAGTATAGGTAAGGAATAATTGACACACTTTGCGCTTTATTTTTCTAATAATTCAACGAGTAAGAGTCAATTATTCCGCTTATTCCACAGTTACCACACCTCAAGACATTGTTCAAGTGGTTTAATTGAGGACATTTGTCAGGTTTTTGTCCTTAAAAAGCTCTTGTGTTGGAGAGAGAGAGAGAGAGAGAGAGAGAGAGAGATATTGTTTTTCGTTTCATGCTGATATAAAATTAGAACAAAGAAATAAATATTGATATGCCTACTTGTTCACATGGTTTTTCGTTTTTATATTACTGTAGAAAATACAACAAATAAATAAATACTGATACTTGTTCACAGGTTTTTCTGTCCTCCTGAACAGCTGACCCACAACCCTGAAGGAAGGTGTTTTCTCAGTCTTGCTGGTGCTCCTTGGTCAGAATAGCCAACTGAATGGCCAGTTGGATGTAAAGGTGCGGTCTTCTTCATCCCCCACAGCTGTCTGACATTGAGGGAACGTTTCCCCTTTGTGTTGATCCTGTGTTCAGAAGGACATGGCACTCCATAGCCATCATCCCTCTTCAGGTGAGATGGAACATCTGATGTATTCAAGGGGCTACACAACCCCCAGCTTGTTTCCCAACAGCCGTGTCTCAGCACTTACACACAGGATTAAACTTATAAAAAGGATGAATAATTTTAGAGTAGGTCCACACTGCAGAAATGTGTCATATGTTTTGGTTTAAAGGACAGCCTGGTGATTTCTGATCCTCATCAGGGTTGTGGTGGGTCCTGAGCGTATCCCGGGAACAGTGGGTGCGGCTTGGGAGAATTTACCCTGGATGGGATTGCAGTCCATCACAGTACAGCCTGCACATACGCATTCACACTTACGGGCAATTTAATGTAGCCAGCTCTCTTAGGAACAAACATGAACATGAGCAGAACCTGCAAAACAACAACACACACATGGTACCCAAACTCAGGATCAAACCAGGGACCGTGGAAATGTGAGGCGACAATGCTAACAACTACACCACTGTGCTGTCCATTACATGATTCTATCCCGTCAATACAATATAATAGTTAATAAGCAAATACAAAGAAAACTAAATCAAGGTTTGCATTTTATAAATCAATTACCCTCACACACACACTCACATATGTTCTCACATATACTCACATATTTATAGCATAGCTGTCAGATTTTTGTACTATAACATGTGTGTTATATATCTATCAACAAGAACTATGGTTGCATGCTAAACATAATGTCTGAGAGGTAAAAAAGAGGTAAAAAAAAAAACAAAAAACTACCAAATGACCTCTCTGTCCGCATAACTAGTTACGGCCATGCTGACAGGAGAGGGGGACGGGCACTGTTGGGTCCAATGTCATTGCTGGCCACAGACATGGCAAATCTGTCAGTTTGGTCTTTTGGCTTTCCTCAGGTGGTGACAGCTGAGCTGTGCTGCTCTGGAGAGTTAGAGCCTCTCTCTTTCCTCATCCTTACTGTCTTCCATGTTGTCTTAGGCGTAACTTGACAGGAGTGGGGGAGGTTGTCAAGGCTGTCTCTCCCATAGCCTGCATGAGAGTGACTAGTGCTGACTAGGGGTGTTACAGTTATAAACCAGCCTAAAATAGAAATATAAACAGTTTCACTGTATCTTGGTAATAATTACACACAAGCTGGTGGCAAAATTTGAATGAAAAATTTATTACAGATTCTTTGTACAAAGGTGTCATTAGACATAGACCACTGTGCAAAGAAATGGTGTAGAGCAAAGATACCTTCAAAATAATGAAATTAAATGTTTCTACATTTAAAAAAAAAAAAAAAAATACTGTAAAGAGCAGTAAACAGTAGTAAATGAAACAAAATCAGTATTTGGTGTGACAAAAAAAATAAAAAACATTTTGTAGTGCAGTTTTATAAGGAAATGAGCTGTAAGTTTTATTGAGCATCTTACAGAACCAGCCACGGTTGTTCTGGAGACTTTGACTGTTGCACTTGCTTCTTATTTTTTCAGCAAAATCCAGGTTGTACTAAAAAAACAGGGTGCCTAAAACTTTTGCAAAGTACTGTACTTGTATAAATAAAAACAAAAAGTACAAAAAGTTACATAGTTAACACTTATAATAATGCCAAGCAATCTTAAGTTGCAAATGCTCAAAAGTGTCACATTCAAAACTCACTGCAGTGACATAATTTAAAAGGTTACCTGCACACACACCTTTTATTATTATTATTATTATTATTTTAAAAACATGGACCACTAAGATAACATTAACCTATTGTATGTACATTGAGGCATATTCAATAACTATATCAGTATGTTCAGATTTTTATAGTTTTTTTGTGATTATATGGTGACTTATTTGTGCATTGTTCAATATGGCAGATGTTCCTTCTTCTCCCTTACTATAAGCTCATCACTAAGTTGCCATAGTCACAAGTTCACCCCTGAGAGCAATAGTCTCTGTTAGTCACGGAAATTTCCACGGTTTAAAATTGACCTAAGGGCTGGATAATTAATTAGTGGACATCTGTTGACATGACATCACTACCATTGTTCCACAATAAACCAGAGATGCACCTGAGAATCACAAATTGCGTGTGTTGGTTGAGAACCTGGGTAAATGAACTAGGGATTGCTTAAATAGTACTATATGAACAGAATATTATCTGGAGATAAAGCTGGAGAGCATACCTAGCTTTATCTGAACACAGGCATTTGTCATTGATCCAAGGCTGTATGTCACATTGACACTGGGGGAGGTTGGTATCTTGCCACATTACGTTTTCTGGGCTGCTTCAAAGATAGTATTGCCACCTCAAAGAAGCAGGGTCCCTGTTTCAATCCTGATCTCTGGTTACTGTCTGTGCAGAGTTGTGTATGTTCTCCCCACGTTGCCCCTGGTGTGAATGTGTGTGTGCATGTTGCCCTATGATGGCCTAGCATCCCATCCATCACGATCCCCATCCATCCATCCAAGCAATAATTACAAGAATGAATGATTATTATTATTATTATTGTTGTTGTTGTTGTTGTTGTTGTTGGAAAGCATAGTGTAGTGTAGAAAAATGGTGTCTGGGAGAGTGACTCTGCCTACACCTGGATATAGTTTTTTATTCCTTTCTCTCTCCTTCCTACCTCTGTTTTAATTCATTCTTTTTATGTGGATGATTTTAAAGTCTTTTATCATGTTTAATATTAAAGTCCTGATATGACGTCGGAACTTATCACACTTCATTGCCTTTCGACTTCATCCTGGTCAGGCTTTTGGTGGATCCAAAGACTATCCCAGGAAAACTGGGTTTAAGGAAAGACTACACCCTAGATGTAGCTCCAGTCCATCACTTATCACATTTTGCCTCAATATAGTGTATTGCCATGAAATAACTCCAGTGTACTCTTCTCTTTCTTTCTACCGTTGAAGAGCAGTGTAACTTGCATTCCCTTCTTCTTGTTACGGGACTTTGAGTGACCATCTGTCACTCGTTTGCATTCCAGCATATGTGTGGGGGAGAGCTCAGTAAGTAGTTGTTCTACAGGCATTTCACCTCTTCTAACCACCAGAGGTGGTATTTTGACACCTGGCTACCTTCCTGCACATACATCTCGAGACCTTTAATACAAAGTCATATGGTGACTATGACTATGGTGGTGGTGGCCTGCATTTCCTTTGGAACCTTCTTGCTGAGCTCGGCTAGATTCTGAGTGATGGGGAATCCGGATCATTAAATGAAATTCACGGAACATGCGTAACGTAACGTTCTTGTCCTGTACCATTATTTGAGATATTTCAATTTTCTCCCATATTTCAGTGTCATATAAGCTACATTTGTAACAATCATAAGCCCTAGGATAAGAATACACTTGAGTTTTTTTTTGTCCCCTTAGTATGGTAGGCAGACAGTAAGTGATTTTTTTTTTTTGCAAAACAAAAAATATTGCAGATACCAGCTTGCTTGATGCATTCTGCGTGGATCTTCTATGTGCAATGCACACACATGCATGCACACACACACATTCATAGAGAGACAGATCAGGGATCGAGAGAGAAAGAGACAGAGAGATCATATAAAGATATGTAGGACAACAGGGCTCAGGTGTGCCATGTTAATAATCATCCCTCTAGCATGTCCCCAAATACCTCCTTCCAAGTGCAGATCCACACTAAACCACACCCTCACCTGCTATCTAACCTAATAAAGAAATAACAACACATCAGTATATTGTATGCAAATAAATGTCATTAAAATTACACTTAAAATCTAATGTTGCATTTTATAAACCATATGCGACAATAAAAAAAGAAAAAAAGATGATTTCATTAAAAATATGAATTAAGACTTGTTTTAGGTCAAGTGATATAGTTATAGTTATAGTTAGATATAGTTATGGCACTTTTAGATAATATGAAATGCTCATGTTACAATACATTATATAATGTATTTTATAAATAGTATCTAAATAAGTACATTACAGTGCAGTGCATTGTAGCTTGTTTATGTTTGACCTTTTTGGATTTGGAGGAGCCGAGACTAGGTATAAAGTGTTTTAAGCTGTCCTAACATACACTGTGTTTATTAGGTACACATATCTAGTAGTATGCTTGGCCTTCTTTGACCTACTGTATGTAACTGAATTAATTTGCGTAATTAATTTGTTAACAAAGGAACAAAGAGGAAAAGTGTTAACAATCTCCAAATGTAAATTTGGAATTGTTTGACCAGGCTACTTATTACCGACTCCTCAATGGTCCAGTCTTGATGCTCTTGTATACACTTGAGACACATTTTCACTGAGAACATCAGCAGCCACTACTGTCTTCAGCTGTTGTAGCCCATTCAAGACAAAGTCTGCACAGCAATGGTGAGTTCTCTAATAAAGAATGCAGGTTTACCTAAAGTCTGAGTTGAAAGAATTAGCAGCTCAAGACAAGCAGATTTTGTGTCTGGGCTTTCGGGTCTTCATTTATACGTTTACATTTACATTTCTTCATTTAGCAGACGCTTTTATCCAAGGTGACTTACAAATGAGAAAATACAAGCAAAGCGATATATCAAGCAGAGAACAATACAAGCAGTGCTGCCATACAAGATCGTTAATTGAGTTCCAGAAGAAGCAAAGTGCGCAGAGTAGAGGTGTAAGTGCCAGAGTAAATTTTTTTTTCTTTTTTCTTTTTTCTTTTTATTTTTATGGGTTGGTTAGGTGTTCACGGAAGAGGTGGGTCTTTTGCTGTTTTCTGAAGATGGTGAGAGATTCTGCGGTCCGGATTGAGGTTGGAAGTTCATTCCACCACTGAGGAACAGTTAGTTTGAATGTTCTTGAAAGGGACCTTGAGCCGCGCTGAGTAGGTACTACTAAGCGTCGGTCGTTGATTGATCGCAGATTGCGTGAGGGAATGTAGGCCTTCAGGAGAGAGTTGAGGTAGGAGGGTGCTGTTCCAGGCGAGTTCTTGTAGGTGAGCATCAAGGCCTTGAATTTGATCCGGGCGGCTACAGGAAGCTGACCTGGCAGACATAGACCATACTCCTTATTGACCAAATTGTCTTTTTTTGGTATGTATGTTTAAAGTTAATGCACTTCATGGAGGTGCGACACAATCTGATGCTGTATCTGTAGCACATGCTTCTGAAACCCACCGCATGCTACACTACAAACATTGGGAAAGACATGATCAGGCTGGTGGTAGAACAGTTTTTTACAAGATGGATTAATTATTGCGCATGGAAGATCTTTTCAGAATCAGGAAAATGCAGGCATGTGCAAACAAAAAGTACAACACAAAACTGCTATATGTAACAGTCACCTTGCAGTGGAAGGGACAATAAAGAGGACAAAACACCTCACCTCATAGCCAAAATGCTGGACAACGACTTATTGACTTTTTGTTATGCAATACTTGGTAAAAAAGTGTGTCCATGTTCTTCACCAGCAAACTATTTTGAAATATGTTATCACATTATGTTAGCTTCCACTGTTTAGCATATTCAATTATAGGTTTACAGGCAACCAAGTCATGGTCATAGGTGGAACACTGAGAATTTTACTTGCCCAATGGGCTAACTAATACATTTATAATTTGTCCATCCTAAAGTTCAGGTTGACTTTATCAAATTTGATTCAGGCAGCAGTGTTTTATGACGAGCAGATTTGTTATTTTTATTTATTCTTTAGTGAACATAGTCATAACATGCCAGAAATACGTGCAGATTTTTACCTGTCATATTAATGTTTTCATCACTTGTTTAATGATTCTAGTCCTTGTAGTAATCTTTGCCAAATGCTCACTGAGAAAAACAGCAACAGTGCTGAGGTCCTTGAAAATAATCTGCAATAATTTATCCTTTGAAACCTTTTCATAACACTTTTAAAGTCTTTAGCAACTCCCAAGGTTCTCTAAAATATCTTTTAATTAAACAGTTGGGTTGCTCATGTTCAAGATCAACCTAATTAAGAATTAAGCTTTGGAGAGCAGGTCAAACGCACGTCTGAACTGACGGGAACACTGGAGTCCAGTTACCCGGTGTACCTGTTACCAAGCATTATGTGTAAAGGCATGATAGTGTAATGTTGCACAGGATGTGTTGTTTGTTAATTAGAATATTTATACTGACTTCGATAAACCTTTCTAGGAGAAGTTTTACTATTTATTGTGTGTGCTAGGATTATGTCTTTCAAGATAAGGCTTTCAAGAATGTCTGTGTGTTTCCATGTGTTTTCTGTGAGAAGCATAATAACATGATTCAGAACACCATTTAGATGCCTGATTAGTGTATTCATATGGGAAATTTAATCTGGTGCATGATACGTTTCACACCGTTCCCTTTTTTCAGCGGTAATTCATAATTGAGCATGACAGGACGAGATTACGGTTTTCTTTGTGTCGAAGGTAGACCAGTAAGAGGAAACCTTTTGTGGAATGTTAATTGGGATCCTGAGGTGAGCTGATTGAAAGGACATATGAGATTATTGTGTTTTCCAAATCAAAGTTATCACCATAGAAATAAGGATAACATGCCTGATGGCTCTGTTCACTGCAAGAATTATAACATTTCTCTGATCTGTCAATACATACAGTATATGAAATAATCAGTTATCAATTAGATATTAGATATTGAAAATTCTGCATCATTATTGTAAAACATGTATATTCTTAAACCCATTTATAGGCACATTTCTTTCCAAAACATGATTCTCAACTTTTCCTGTATTATTACAGCAAAGATGATACATAACTGGCATATACAGTAGTATGTAGTAAATAGTTTATATAATGGTTACATGTAAAATCTGTCAAGCTTTTTTTATTATTATAATTTTTTTTTTACGAGCAGTGTGGGCAGTTCAATATCAATAAGATGTTCAAAACTTTTTATATTTAACATGTTACAAATAGTTGTTGTTGTTTTTTTTAGATTATTCAGAGTAAAACTGTTCTGCTATTATAAAATAATAATTCATGGATGAAGTGAATACATTACAGTAGATAATGGGAACAATACTCCTAACCTGAGGCAGCCAGCAGGGTGTGTACATGTGTGTCCATGTGTTTTTGTGATTAGTTGGAAGCTACCTGGGAAAGAGGAAGCATTCATTCAGTTGTCCGAAGATGTTTGTCAAGTGAAGGTGTGAACAGGATTTTGTGCTATTTTGCCTATAGTACCAAGTTTGCCTAGCGTGAATGTGCTTTCTCGTATCACTCAGGGATTACACAAGGTTTACACAGGGTAAGAAAATATTTATTTTCTCTATCGTCTGTCACTAACGTACTGTTGAACATTCCTATCAGTATTTTACTAGCATAGTTCTCTTGTACTCAGGATTAATAGTTAACTCATAGTTGACTCATTGTGGAGTCCAAGTTTGTTTGTATGTTACAGCTGATGATCAAATATTTGAAAGAACAAAACACTGTATATAGACACGGGCGTTTTGAAAGAATACTTTAAAAGCCATAGAATTTCATCATTTTTAACACAAACTGTAGGTCATTTATTTTTCTATGTTGAATTTGCCCCAGCTTTGAAAGGATGCTTGTGTGTGTGTGTTTGTTCAGAGATATGAGGCTGCAGTTAAAACCTGTTCTTCTAGGGGTTGCAGTGGTAGCTATAGCATGCATGTCCATCATTGCACTAATCCTCACCATTGTTAATCGTCAGAAAGCGGAACTACCATACTCAACACAGGTCAAACCGTTTTTTGTTTATATTAACAGAAGCCATATGGTTCAAAGTTTTCATATTAACATTATATAACATTATCATTATACGAACGCTTTAATTGTAACGAAAGTGAGTTCATTTTTGTCTGATTTTCTCAGTATGGGATGGTGTTTGATGCAGGTTCCTCACACACAGCCCTCTTCCTGTATCAATGGCCAGGGAACAAAGAAAACAACACAGGAATCGTCTCTCAGACTCTAACCTGTGATGTGAAAGGTAGAAATTGGTAGAATATCTGTTGCTATTACCAAAATGATGCCATTTTTTGTCTGTATTACAGTACTTTTGAAAGATTTTCCCCATCTGTGGTCATACTAATTCACCAAAAACAATGGGTTGACATAATTCTCTGTTTTTAGGTGATGGTATATCCAGTTATGTTACAAATCCTCCTGGTGCTGGACAGAGCTTAAGAGAATGCTTAGATATTGCAATGGCAATAGTCCCTGCAAGTCAGCAAAGGACAACACCAGCCTACCTGGGAGCCACAGCAGGCATGAGGCTTCTCAGGTGAGAATCACTCCCTTATTAATCTTTTGGTTTATTTGACTTGAGTTTAAGGTTTAAAGGACTGATCATCTGCCACTGTTCACACAGTGAAGAGTAAAAAAAGGCAAGTCACTTCAAGTCAAGTCACCTTTATCTGCAGTATATGGCACTTGAACTCTTGAACTGCCTTTTCTTGTTTTTAAAATGCAATTAGTGTATGTATAATTATAAATACAAATATTTTCCTTTTTTTTTGTTTGTTTGTTTATTTTTAATTTTTTTTAAAAAAATTTTTACATACAAACAGAGTGCAGACTGGGTAGACCTAACATGCACATGCAAATGTTGGCATTACATTACATTTACATTTATTCATTTAGCAGACGCTTTTATCCAAAGCGACATACAAGTGAGGAAATACAAGCAAAGCGATATATCAAGCGGAGAACAATACAAGTAGTGCCACCATACAAGACTTATAATTCAGTTCTAGAGTTGGCACATGCTAGTAAAAACACGTTTAGTGTTTGAATGTAGCCAGCTTCAAGAAAATGAACAAAAAATGATGGTACTGAACTGATTATAATGAACTGATTAGGTGCAAACATGTGGTAACCCTGGCTGTTGTAACTATGAAAAGAGCTAACTTGTATTGAAGTAAGTGTGATAATCTGATATTATGTGCATAACATTAAGGCAAAGGGGTTGTATAAATGTTGAAATTGTAAAGAGTAGCTATTTAAAGTATTTCTAAAACTTAGACAAAGCTTCCTATGGGAAGCACTGCGATGGGAACTGGGAAAGCCTGTGTTGAACTGGGAAAGCTGCAAAGCCTGTCTTGTAAGCCTTCAGCTACTTCAATGTCTCTGTTGTTTATGTATTCAAAACTGGGAACCACACCTTAGAAAATAATGAAAATCCAGGGCTCCTGGATTTTATTGTGCTAGAAGCTGTCTTGAGCTAAAAAAAAAAAAAAAAAAACACTACAAAAAAGACTTTCTGTCACCTGCTTTACCGATGCACATATGCCATAAAAAAATAAACGTCTTACTGTAACGCAAATAGAATCCAGTATGACTTGTTACATATTTACTGAAGGATGGGCTCTCAGTATATTATGGAATTAAATGCTCAGAGTCTGTCCTGCATACAGTAATTTATGCTGGTTAAGTGTGTAAACATAAAAATAAAATGTCTTCGTACATTATGCAGTGTCTAAATGCAAAGAAATATATCCGTGGAGAGAGATATTATATCACCAGTCAATAATGAATACTCAAATAAAACAAACGGCATGCTATTACTGATTAGAATGACAGGTAATTCTAATATGATATTGTTTCTATAATAACATTTAACAAAGAAAAACATATAAACAAGCTGCCTTTTTGTTTTAGTAACTTCAAGAGAAATTGAGGGAACTGTTTATAGCGGCTATAAAGTGGTATAAAGTTTCACTATTATAAATGTAACTAGCAAGTAAGCAGTGATAGCAAGTAAAAATATATTGAATATAAGCAACTATTTCTTTTTATTAGATTGATTGTAAACAAATATAAGATTATTAAGCATATTACTAG